>NC_091124.1:65367500-65667500 GCF_040183065.1 Periplaneta americana | reverse complement strand
TATATTTTAAAGCTTAAAGTGTTTAGTGCAGCCAATAAGAGTAAGTTTATAATCGTTTTTAACTTGGTTATTTAACGACACGCGCCGTGTCAACAACTAGGTTATTTAGCTTCGATAAAATTGGTGATAGCGAGATGGTATTTGGCGAGATGAGGCAGAGGATTCGCCACAGATTATCGACATTTGCCTTACGGTTGGGAAAAATCTCGGAAAACCGCAACCAAGTAATCAGCCCAATCGGGGATCGAACCCACTTCCGAGTGGAACTCCGGATCACAAGGCAAATGCGTTACTAGTATCTGATCTTGAGGGACCAAAGCTGTAGTTAAAATTGGTACTGAAAAATAGGACTGTAGGGAAAGAATATTGACCTACCTTCCATCTAGCGAGAAGATCTGTCTATTTTTAATGCAAATAATTGAAACAGTGAAGTCTTTTTCAACTGTAGAGACGTTGCTAAAAGCCACACTCGACGGATTCTTGCACAAAAGTGTGCAACATATATTTATCTGTGCAGTTCATACTAAATGTCGATTTTGAAAAACAAATTGGACTCTGTGTTACCATAGAAATATATTATAAATTGTTGCGAATTTGAGTATTGCCTTGACTGTTAATGTGTGGCTAATTGTCCTTGATACGAATTTCAATTATGTGGCAAATTGTCTTTGATACGAATTTCAATTATGTGGCGAATTGTCTTTGATACGAATTTCAATTATGTGGCGAAATGTCTTTGATACGAATTTCAATTATGTGGCGAATTGTCTTTGATACGAACTTCAATTATGTGGCTAATTGTCTGATACGAATTTCAAGTATGTGGCGAATTGCCTTTGATACGAATTTCAATTATGTGGCGAATTGTCTCTGATACGAATTTCAATTATATGGCTAATTGTCTTTGATACGAATTTCAATTATATGGCGAATTGTCTTTGATATGAATTTCAATTATGTGGCTAATTATCTTTGATACGAATTTTAAATTGTGTGGCGAATTATCTTTGATAGAAATTTCAATTATGTGGCGAATTGTCTTTGATACGAATTTCAATTATGTGGCTAATTGTCTTTGATACGAATTTCAATTATGTGGCTAATTGTCTTTGATATGAATTTCAATTATGTGGCGAATTATCTTTGATATGAATTTCAATTATGTGGCTAATTATCTTTGATACGAATTTCAATTGTGTGGCGAATTATCTTTGATAGAAATTTCAATTATGTGGCGAATTGTCTTTGATACGAATTTCAATTATGTGGCTAATTGTCTTTGATATGAATTTCAATTATGTGGCGAATTGTCTTTGATACGAATTTCAATTATGTGGCGAATTATCTTTGATATGAATTTCAATTATGTGGCGAATTGTCTGTGATACGAATTTCAATTATGTGGATAATTATCTTTGATATGAATTTCAATTATATGGCTAATTGTCTTTGATACGAATTTCAATTATGTGGATAATTATCTTTGATACGAAATTCAATTATGTGGCGAATTGTCTTTGATACGAATTTCAATTATGTGGCGAATTGTCTGTGATACGAATTTCAATTATGTGGCGAATTGTCTTTGGTAGGAATTTCAATTATTTGGCTAATTGTCTTTGATACGAATTTCAATTATGTGGCGAATTGTCTTTGATACGAATTTCAATTATGTGGCGAATTGTCTTTGATACGAATTTCAATTATGTGGCGAATTGTCTTTGATACGAATTTCAATTATGTGGCGAATTGTCTTTGATACGAATTTCAATTATATGGCGAATTGTCTTTGATACGAATTTCAATTATGTGGCGAATTGTCTTTGATACGAATTTCAGTTATGTGGCGAATTGCCTGTGATACGAATTTCAGTTATGTGGCGAATTGTCTTTGGTAGGAATTTCAATAATTTGGCTAATTGTCTTTGATACGAATTTCAATTATGTGGTGAATTGTCTTTGATACGAATTTCAATTATGTGGCTAATTGTCTTTGATACGAATTTCAATTATGTGGCGAATTGTCTTTGATACGAATTTCAATTATGTGCTAATTGTCTTTGATACGAATTTCAATTATGTGGCGAATTGTCTTTGATACGAATTTCAATTATGTGCTAATTGTCTTTGATACGAATTTCAATTATGTGGCGAATTATCCTTGATACGAATTTCAATGTTGCCTCTATGGCCAATTTGCTGTGGCGAGTTTTCCCCAACCCATTCGTTTGAGTATTTCCTGAATGTTGTATCTTATCCTTAGATCTATTACATCAACCTTTGAATAATTGCCTTATATGGATCATTCTTTAGCTGTTTCTTCTGCCTTCTGTCCCGTGTTCACGATAGCAACATTGACGTTCGACCAGCCTCCTCGGCCGAGAGCGATGGATTTCACAAAGACGATAAAATGCTAAACATGCTTCCCTGCAGGGTGAAAGTAAAATTATGATTCTCATTTCGTAGATTTAGGTCTAAGGGAATTAGGTCCGGTTAGTGAGATCCAAGTTGAAATTCGACAGTGAATATCCCAACTGTCCATTGTTTCCGTAGTTGTCATTGTTTTCATTTCATTCTTGTAGTTAGTAGTAGCGTAGTAATACAGTAGTAGTGTTTTATTTAACGACGTTTTTAACTGCAGAGTTTATACTTTTCAGTAAACATTTGTTGCAATACATGATATAAGTGAAATAAAAAACCTCTTCTATATAAATATTTTCTCATGGCTACATTATTGAACCTCAGAGTTCTAAGATTGTCCGTAGGCTATTCGACATGTATATATTTTCATTCTGAACGACGTGTTATTTTGCAAGCCACTTGTTCAAGCTTCCATCCCTGCTGTTCCATATGGTTGCTGCCCAGCTTCCCGTCTCCAGACCACATTATGGAGACAAGCAAAGCAATCTCAATACTAGTGGACAGGAAGCACTTCAATTTGCAGTCAGACTCCTGTGACTTCGACTCTGAAAGATGAAACAGCAACACAGAATCAAATTACAGTACATTTGCGTTAAAAAGAATATGTTACCTTAAAAAACAGGCAGTATAGATATCAACTGTTTTTATTTTCAAGTCTTGTTACAATGAAACATCTTTCTATTTGTCCTATTGTATATTATCTTCAAGAAGTAGGCTATTGTGAATCGAAATAACGGGTCTCCAGAGTCCGGTTGGAAAACTGCATTGTATGAGTACGACAAATTCAGAATGCAAATCTATATTTGTATATACGAGTGCCTGCCTACCTGTGTCTGTCTGTCTACCTGCCTGTGCCTGACGTCTACTCTCCGTTACTCAGGAGAAGACGAGCGGAAAGAATGTGACCTTCTTGACTATCGCTGTTGATTATTATAAACATCGCTCAGATAAGCCTCCCAGTAGCCAGATTATTACTCGTACAGGAAACATGAGTAACAGTGCGTATCGAAATTAAAGCTAAGTTCAATAGAAGGAGACCTAATGTTTCCGCTTACTGCAGTACAAATATTGCAAGTGTTGTCTTACATTATCTGTTCACATCTCTTCCTCCTCAGTCCGCTCTCGTCTTCTCCTGAGTCACCGACAGTACCTGTGTCCGTCTGCCTGCCAGTGTCTGTCTGTCTGCCTGTCTATCTGTCCGTCCATCTGCCCGTCCGCCCGCCCTCCTATTTACCCGCCCTATTCTATACTATTTTGTCTGTCCTGTCTGTCTATATACATATATGTATACCTAAAAATCTGCATGTCTTGTCTTGTCTTGTCCTTTCTTGCTTGTGCTATTCTGTATGTCCTCAGTCGATCTATCCATTCACCTACTTACCTGTATATCTGTCTAGTTACAATCCATCTATCTACTTCTCTCTATATATAACTGTATATTCGTCCGCATATGCATATCGTCGATGTTCCTGCAATAACTCCTATGTGCAAAATATAAAATCTTTCAGTAGGAAGAAAAAAAGCACATATTTTATTCATCCTATGGCAGCTGTACATAGAAGACTGTGAATTCTTACATTTTCGAAACAAAAAAAAATAATTACATAAGAGAGATTTTATTATTTGCTGCATCAATATTTAAGTTATTTAATAGAGCAAAAATCTGAAAATCGTTAAACATGTCACATAGGAGCTATTGCAGGAACGACGATATACAGGATGTTTCCGAGGTGGTGTTACAAACTTTCAGGGATGATGGTGAAGGGCACATGTATGAATTTGAGATAAGGAACCCTGGTCCGGAAATGACCGAGTCGAAAGTTACAAGCAAAAATAGTTGTGTGGAAATGAAATAATTTTAATCCTCTGTACACCTTATTTATGTGTATTTATCTGCACATCTTACACATACTGTATTCATCTGACGTTGTTTACGTTGTCTACTTACAGTATTCCATTCAGTGCGCTCTCTGAGGGGTGGGGAAAGGAAACTACACTAAAGTAATGTAGATAGCGTAATGTGTAACGGACATGGTCTGTCCTGATATGCACGTCTGTAGACTGCAGTGTATGTGTACAAGTTGCAGTGTCCAGTCGATCAGTCCTAGTGAAATGGAGGAGTACACGAGAGCGGAATAAGCAGACCTGATTTTCGAATACGGATGAGCCAATGGGAACAGTAGACAAGCTCACAGATTGTATCGGTACAAGTACCCACGTAGGAGACTTTCGGCCCATACCATTTTTCCACGACTGTTCCAAAAGTTAAGGGAAGGAGGGCACGTGGTGCCAAATTACAATTCCATTTCCACACAACTATTTTTGCTTATACTTTCGACTCACTCATTTCCGGACCATGGTTCCTTATCTCAAATTGATTCATGTGCCCTTCGCCGTCATCCATGAAAGTTTGTAACACCACCTCGGAAACACCCTGTATAATAGGCCTATTTAGGTAATTTTGCATGCCCTATCGGAACATGGCCAGGATTTTGCATCTTACTGTTAGTCACACACAGGACGCAATTAAGCTACGTACGTCTGAATTCTTAGAGATTTAAAGAAAGCAATGAAGTTAACAAAAACTGATGTAATATGAGGGGCTCACAACCAGAGTGGACCAAGTCCACCAGTGGTCAGTTTGTGGAATAATACAATTTCGAATGAAGAATACTTATATTTATTCATTGCCATAACAAACCAAGTCCATAACTCATTTGTTACTCGACAGAGAGCAGCATTTCCTATGGAAGGTGACGGTTGCTAAGAATGAGCCAGGAACTTTTAAGACTCAATTTCTCAAAATTATTCCAGAAGGACTTAGTCCACTCTGGTTGTGAACCCCTCATATATCTTAATAATAATGGACTTGTATTTTTACTTGAAAAAGAGATTTTATTACTCTCTTAAAGAAGTACATCAACATTTCATTCAAAATTCAATCTTATATTGTAAACATTGTCGTAATAACCTTATATTTGAGGAGTTTCCTGGAATAACAACTTACATATGTTACGTCGTTTTCCGTTTCCAGCTTATATTGAATCCTTAATAAGATTTACTGAAAAAATATTATTTCCGTCCAGCAAACACAGCGGCCTCTAGAAACATTTGAATGTCGTTCTCCGCAATATTGTCATAATATATTTCAAATGTTTCGTGCTCTTTATCTGAATTTAAGATTTTGTAGTTCTTGTTCCAGAGAACGGCTTAGTTATCATACTTTGTGAGATTTATAGTAGGAAGGTCTTACTAATAAACCGTGTATAGTTTTTTATAGGAGACTTATACAGAGTTGGGACAGAAAACGTTACTAATAAACCATGCATAAGCCATGGATGTATAAAAAGCCTGTAACTATACATGGGAATTGCTGTACAGTACTTATATAAACGAAAGCCCTTGTTTAAGTGTTGTATATAGAGAAAAAAATGGTCGCCACTCTAACAGCTGTTCGTATCGATTGTCATTTTATGACGATGGTTTCCTTGCAACCACAGAACAAACCAAAGAGCACAGAATAATTGGAATAATATTGCTGTAGCTGTTCTCTTTGACCAAAATATAGCGTAAAAATCGATCAGGCCTGATTGTACTATCGATAGGTACTTATCGCAACACACTAGCGCTAAATATAGGATGCAATAGAGAACCCCTGTTACGCTATTACTTTTCGTAATGAAGTAATGACGAAACTATGACGTAGCTGTGTAACAGTTGTTACAATCGAATTTACACACGTGTTATAAACGAGCTATTAATTGTGTAGTCCACACATGTGGAGTAACGGTCAGCGAGTCTAGTCGAGAAACCAGGTGGCCCGGGTTCGAATCCCGCTCGGGGCAAGTTACCTGGTTGAGGTTTTTTCCGGGGTTTTCCCTCAACCCAAAAAGAGCAAATGCTGGGTAACTTTCGGTGCTGGACCCCGCACTCATTTCACCGGCATTATCACCTTCATATCATTCAGATGCTAAATAACCTAGATGTTGATACAGCGTCGTAAAATAACCCAATAAAATAAATAAAAATAATTAATTGTGTAAGTATAAGATAGTTAAACGTCTGTATATAATAATAATAATAATAATAATGATTTATTTTAGCTGGCAGAGTTAAGGCCGTAAGGCCTTCTCTTCCACTCAACCAGCAAAAAGAGTATATACATATGCATGAACTTACAAAGAATTCAACAATTTGATTTAGATGAGAGTTACATGTATACAAGAGTTATTTACGAATTAAGCAAAAAAATACTATGAACTATTAATTAAACACTGAAATACAAACTGTGTAGCAGAATTAAGCTAAAATACATAGAATGTATATAGTCGGTATAGCACTGGTCTTCTGTGCTCGACTTTACGGATTCGATCCCGGCCCAGGTCGATGGCATTTAAGTGTGCTTAAATGCGACAAGCTCATGTCAGTAGATTTACTAGCATATAAAATAACTCCTGCGGGACAAAATTCCGGTACACCGGCGACGCTGATATAACCTCTGCAGATGCTAGCGTTGTTAAATAAACCATAATTTAAATTTACATCTGTATAAGAGTTTTTATTAGTAAGACCGTTAGTTCCCCCCCCCCCAAAGAACTTCAGATTATTCTACCCTCTTATCCGGCTCTCAATGACGTATCGACTTGTCAATTGTCTTTAGCGTTTCAGTTCGAAGGCAATGTTAAATAAGGAATTTTACCTGCCACCCTGTCAACATCATTATCAGTTTACGACATGCACACACATGAACAAAGGAGTACTTTAAAGCGTTTCTCTTGTTTGTACATCCTTGGACTTGCGCTGGAGTATAAGACGTGATCCACTCTAATCCTCCGTCTGAATAGGTCTATCTTAAACCACTCTCGAAAGGCTCGCGGAGGAGGTGGGATCCCGGGATTAGTCTTCTAAGGACTTGAGACGCGAGGGAGACTGATAACTGAAAGAAAAAGAAAGAGTGTGGAGGAGAAAAGTGATTTTGTGTTGTCTTACACTTCTTTCCTTTATACACAAATCGCAAAAGAACTTACAGATCTCACAACGACGGACATGTAATCAAGATTTCTCTAATCTCACAGCAAATTGGGCGAAAGCCTCAAATATCAGGGTTAGACGCAATGCTAGCATTTCTAATTTGGAGCGTTCCACTCTTCGCTGATCTAACTTCAAGCCTTCAGGGTAGTTTCGGTGCTAGGACGCGCACTTTTCATTTCGTGAACACGAGTTCCAACTTCGACTCCGACTCGAGTGATCTTTGGTCGACATACAAAGTCCCTCTTTATTTTTATGATTAATCGATGTTTACTTTACTAGGTAAATTACAAAGATGGATAGGGCATGTAGCACGTATGGGCGAATCCAGAAATGCATACAGAGTATTACTTGGGAAGCCGGAGGGAGAAAGACCTTTGGGGAGACCGAGACGTAGGTGGGAGGATAATATTAAAATTGATTTGAGGGAGGTGGGATATTATGATAGAGACTGGATTAATCTTGCACAGGATTGAGACCGATGGCGGGCTTATATGAGGGCGGCAATGAACCTGCAGGTTCCTTAAAAGCCATTTGTAAGTAAGTAAGGTAGATTACAGAATTTATCATTTGAAGAGAGCCACCGACGTAGCTCAGTCGGCTAAGGCGTTTGCCAGCCGATCCGGAGTTGCGTTCGGGCGCGGGTTCGATTCCCGCTTGAACTGATTACCTTGTTGGGTTTCTTCCGAGGTTTTCCCCAATCATAATGCAAATGTCAAGTATTCTATGGCGAATCCTCGACCTCATCTCGCCAAATATCATCTTGCTATCACCAATCCCATCGACACTAAATAATCTCGTAACTAATACAGCGTCGTTAAATAACCAAGTAAAAAAATATATCCTTTGAAGAGACAGAAAAGTTCAAATACCTTGGAGCAGCAGTAACAAATAAAAATTACACTCGGGAGGAAATAAAACGCAGAATAAATATGGTAAATGCGTGTTATTATTCGGTTGAGAAGCTTTTGTCATCCAGTCTGTACTAAAAAAAACTGAAAGGTAGAATTTATAAAACTGTGCGACGGGTTTTACCTGGTGGCACACGTTGGTTGCGCCAATTTCGACGGTTGCCCTCTTCTTGTTCTGCCGCGTCGCCGGCAGAGGAGAAGTCGGTGGACAGATGCTGGAAGATCTTGCCCCCGGTAGAGGAGATCTCTTCTCAGGGACCTTGTGGTTTTGTGGGCGTAAGATATAATGTGATATTCGTAATTCTCACGAAAAGAAAACAAGGAGTAAATTTCCACTAAGTGTATTTATTCGGCTCACGTCCCTTGCTTGAGTCCAAGCGACGGAATACTGGCTGTTGTCTTCCGTGTGATTTCGGCTTCTCGTCTAACGCCAGTTTAAAATCGCTGCTGTCACTTTTTGAGTAAAACACAAAGCTAAAAAGTGCGAAATCTACACTTTATCACTTCGATCGGCTGGAAAACGGAGAATGATAAGATATACACGATCGGAACAAGTGCCGGAAATATTATTAATACTCACGCGATCGGCTCACAGGCCGTAGACTATATTAGTGAGTAAACACGCCACTGGCCGGCAGTCTTCTGACCAAACACACGATCGGCTCACTGGCCGGTAATATTCTGAGAAAATACACGCTCGGCTCACAGGCCGGTAATCGTCTGGGGAAAATACACGCTCGGCTCACTGGCCGGTAATATTCTGAGAAAATACACGCTCGGCTCACTGGCCGGTGATATTCTGAGGAAATACACGCTCGGCTCACAGGCCGGCAATCGTCTCGGGAAAATACACGCTCGGCTCACAGGCCGGCAATCGTCTAGGAAAACACACGATCGGCTCACTGGCCGGTAATATTCTGAGAAAATACGCGCTCGGCTCACAGGCCGGCAATCGTCTGGGGGGGGTACACGCTCGGCTCACGTCCTTTTAAATACTCACTAAGGTGACGCGCTCACCAGACGCTACTATTGTTTGCCAGATTCAAACAACGCTACCAGCGCGTTCCTAGATAGGAAAAACCCCTTTATGCTATACTAAAGTTCAGTAACCTACCTCGCGTCTACTGGTTTTAAATGCGTTAGGCGCCTGTCAGACTGAGTGAATAAAGAGTCTATTACGCGCTTCGCTGATCCCCGTGGCGTAGGTTAAACAAACATCTCAAAGAAATATAGAAATATCTAAAATGAAACTATACTATAACTTATATAGGAGAAAAAATATCTTACTATCGCTGGACCACCCGACTACAGCTTCAACTGTTATATTACCGGTTGTTCTGTATGGTTGTGAAACTTGAACTCTGAATTTGAGAGAGGAGCAGAGGTGTTTGGTAATAAAGTGCGTTGAAAAATATTAGGAGATAAGAGGGAAGTAGTTACAGGAGAATGGAGAAAGTTACACCACCCAGAACTGCACTCATTGTATTATTCACATACCATAATTAGAAACATTTAATCAAGTCGTTTGAGATGGGAAGGGTATGTAGAACGTATAGTTGAATTCAGAGCTGCAGGTAGTGTGTTAGTTGAGAGGCCGAAACGTAGATGTGAAGATAATATTTAAATGGATTTCAGAGAAGTGAGATATGATGGTAGAGACTGGATTAATCTTGCTCAGGATAGGGACTGATGGCGGGCGTATGTCAGGGAGGCAATGAACCTCCGAATAAGTGGATGTTAAATATTAGAATTTTTTTTCTGAGAAAACTACGAACTTTCCACCAATATGGCATTGCACATTTTTGCTACATACAACATGAGTTATTCGCTCTGAAAATCCACAGGGTTGTTTCACTTTCACTCTGTATAGGGTGCACAATGGGCTAATGTAGATCCGTCCCAGGTATGCCCTCGAATGGCCAAACAACAAACACACTGTGTTCATAGTCGTCTAAAACAAAAGCGTTTTTTACTAACGTCTTACTCTTTCGTACGTAGAACCACTGTAGTTTTGTTAATTCGGCCACAGAAGACGGTGATATTATGTTAGTCATACAGAGAATGAAATTCATGACCGTAAGAAAATGCTGCTTGAAAGTAAAGTCATATCGTTATATTGAATTATTTCAACGTTACAATTTATATTCTTTTGATTTGTGTGTTTTTGGAAAATATAATTTCAATTAAGCTCCGCTATAAATGTTGTAACTAGAGTCCTGCAAAACCGGTTGAAAGCCGAACAAACTTGCAGAGCGCTACTGAACGCCTGGCTTTATAGGCAGTATGCGAAGCACATCTGCTTGCGTACTGCCTGAGTATTCGGTTTAACGTGTATTCGAGTTGATCCGATCTCTCTGTGGGTGGACGGCTCTGGCGTATAAAATGAAGATCACAGTGAACCATCCAGATATTATAGCTGCGGCTCATCAAGAGGAACAAACAGCATGCAACGCGAACTACAGACGTTGTAAAGCGTAAATTGCAGAAAAAATCTTTCGGTATCCACAAATTACCAAGGTTTTAATTTTTGCTAGAAAACTGAATTATAATATTACAATAATGACACACTTAAAAAACAATAAACTCGTTCAATAGTAAAACTAAAAAAAAATTACTTTATATCTTCTGAAACCTACTACAACCAATGCTTTTAGTATGTTTACTATGACTAGAGAATTAAACGTAATATAGGTTTTCCATTCATTTAAGTGAACCTTATCGCCCCGTACAATCTGCAGGGTTATTTCACTTCTACTCTGTATATGAATAGCTACTGTTTTGGAGGAATGAATTTAGAGTTAATAATTATTTAATTTTATGTTTTGTGATTAATTGTAATTCTATTTTGGATTTATTTACTTATATCTTACATTATACATTATGCTCATTTCATTTTCTACATACTAAATTGATGGAAAGATCACTAAAAACAACTCTAGCCTCTCTAGCAACACTTGTGAAACAAATATTGGCCATTCCATGAATAAGTGTTTCCACCGAGCGTAACTTTAGACTAGTAAAACAGATTTATTAATACATAAACACAAAAAGTCAACTCTGATCATGTAGTCTATGATAATAGGCCCTAATAATAATTGTGAACATCAAATAGTTGATATTAGCACGTGTGTAATAAAATAGTTCTTTGAATGACACTTGTTTTCCCTGAAGTAGATATTTTCTATACAGAATGATTTGTTTCTGAACCTTGCTATTCTTTTGTTATTCGTAGTTTAGAAATGTGTAAATTATACTTATTTTGTACAGAACAACAACCATTGGGAACCAAAGTAATCGTATTGTTGAAAATAACATTACTGTTTATCTTTTTAAATTGATTTCTTAATAAATAATATTGCAACTGATTAGAATAATTAAAAAGCATGCAACTATTGTTTTAGAGGTAGGCCTATACATTTTTTTTAGTTCAAAGTACAAACGTCATAATGGACTTATGTACTTATTTCCTATTTTGTTTTATAATTAATTGTAATTATATTTTTGAATATGTTTACATTATGATATTTCACATTATACATTACGTCTATTTCCTTCGATGTCACTGTGTCCATTGTTCAGTCCACATCTGTGGACTAACGGTCAGCGCGTCTGGCTGCGAAACCAGGTGGCCCGGGTTCGAATCCCGGTCGGGGCAAGTTACCTGGTTGAGGTTTTTTTCCGGGGTTTTCCCTCAACCCAATACGAGCAAATGCTGAATAACTTTCGGTGCTGGACCCCGGACTCATTTCACCGACATTATCACCTTCATATCATTCAGACGCTAAATAACCTAGATGTTGATACAGCGTCGTAAAATAACCCAATAAAATATATCCATTGTTCATTTATTTGTTACTAGTCAAATTACTGTTCGAAATACAAAAATAAATGTATTAAATATCCTTCAATATTATTACTCTGTTCGTATAGCCTACTGAGAAAATGTTAAAGAGTTATTGTATGATGAAATGTACCGGTGTTACTTGGAGATCGTATTTTCTTCCTTCTTACCATTTCTTTCTGTGTTAGATTTGTGTTCTAAATAATTCGCAATCTTACATGAACTTATGTAATATCGATCATTGGGTTATACAAATCGAACAAGACTCAGTCAATATGTGACGAGAAAGAGTTACGATGTAATCAAATGATGAAGTTATGATGTATACTGTTTAACACTGGTATAGAAAAATGCCAGCTATATAGCGTTTATTGGTAAGAAAAATATACATGGCTTGTGCACGTCTTGTTCTGTGAAAAATTATAGCATTGTTTAACATACCTATAAGCAACTTTCATTAGTAAAACTCTAAAAGTTTAAAATATAAACGATAGGCCTACTTATAAAGTTACTGCAAGTTCAGAATAATAAAGAAAATATATGTGTTATAGTGTCGAATGAACTGTAAGAATACTTGCAAACACTTTTTTTTTTCAATAAGACAACGTAAATTTCCTTGTTACTCCGGTTGTGTACTCGAAAAACGTTATTTTCATGTAAATGCTCCTGATATTCTGTCTACTCTGCAATACATCAGGCGTAATCGCTCGACAACCGAGTTATTCGGCCCGATGTTCATCGTAGCCGGTTGAGCTCCGACCGGTCGAATCTAAACCGGTTGTGTGCGCAGTTTTGTAGGTCTCTAGTTGTAACTAAAAGCCTTGTGAATCCCTAATATTCATCGTACGGCTCGTCCTCTCCCCACACGTTACCTGTACTGTGTCTACGTTTTCACTGTGCATAAATGAGACGCTCTACTGTAATACAAAAAGTTTTGGTGATAGAATTTAAGTAAATGTAATGAAAATCTTAAAAAAGGGAGGCTGAGTATTCAATGATAATACAGTAATAGAATAATACAATTTTTTACACTAGAAGTAATAGTAATATATTTAAATTTAATTTGGTGGGCAATTTATGCCCACCCTTGGTAATCTAGTTCACAAAAAAATATGTTGTTACTGCTAGGATTAAATGAAGTCAAATACATGCAAAAAATCGTATTGCAATTCAACGTTACCAGGTATCTGCTGAAATCTGCTGCAATAACAATTCTGTGAGGGATAAACCATGTCTTGGATTAGTTATGTTACTATTTCTTACGAAAGAAAGCGTCTTTCGATTCCCCACTGATTATACGAGATTTGTAACAGAGGAAACGTTAGAGGATCAGGTTTCTTTCGAATGGTTAGGTTTCCTGTGACATTAATATCCTACTGCAGGTATTACTCCACTACCGCCACATAATTTCTATTACAACACCTTCTCTATCCGCCATATATTTCTAAGAATCCCTCGAGAATCGAATACCGTCCTGCTTTGTGTGAAATCGTTAGATACTGAGATAAGGATTCTCGTCGCACCATTCCTCTAACATAAATATCAGAACTCTGCAGAACCTCTGTTCTTAAATAACCGTCCAGTGCAGGACTATATATCTAAAATATGACTTATATACGAACGTTAGGTAGAATTTACTGTTTACTAAAATAGAGACCATTTTTTGTTCTTTGAAAGCATTTAAATTCGATAAACTTCAGTTTGTAAGTGGTGAAATATATTTCATGCGTTAGCTCTCTCAGTCTTGCGTTTGCTTGCAACGCTTCATTGTATTTCCTATAAAAATACTTCCACCGCCGCCATTATTTGTTTTATAAATGCGTCAGTCAGTCTGACTAGAAGGTTTTCGTGCTGGATAAACAAAACTGATGTCTCCACGGAATATAAAATTTACATTATTTTCGCTTATGTTCTTAACCTCGATCGGTACTCTATTCTGGCACAAAATAGTATTGGTTCCTACATATATAGTACTGAAAATGTGCATCTTCATCGAAATTATTGGTCTCTGTCTACCCTGTGGTCTTCCGTGTCCTATAAATAGATAACCTACTATAGTCCAGGTCAGCTTACTTCATACCCTAAGGGTGAAACCTAACCATTTTTCCCATAGTCGATTGTGGTGATTTTCTAGTTTGCAGGTTGAATTTTCTTTTGCCAACTTCATTTCGAATTTCGATACTGACAAATACTACAAATGGTAGTGATTTTGTAACTGGTATGTTGGCAGCTGAGACAAAATATCGACAATATTTGTCGGTACTGGAGTTCCATGAAATTGAAATTGCACTAGATTGTACTGGGAGCTAGTGAAATTTGAACATACTAATAATTAATTAATATCAGTATTAATATTAATACATAATAGTTATTTTATGTGTTGCGTTGTGATTATAATTCAAAACTATAGTCAGGTAAGTTTTCGGAGTTAGTACTAATAATTTCATGTGGTCAAACAAAATACATTTTTAGGTTAGGTCTCGTGAGTCAATTGTTTAGTCAAACCAATGAATTTCGTATTGCCAGACAAAATACTTGACATGTTGATCCCTTTCCCGTATAGTTTGTCTATGAAAATATGTTACAAGTTATTGAATTATTTAGAATAACTTTCCAACATAAAGTACGGTAAGTAAATAAGTCATTTAGTACGTAGGATCGTGTGATATCTGGTAACAGTTGGCAACATTGACAAGACGGCAATATTTGTTGTTTAGGAACTGTTCTTATGTGACTCTCAATATACAATATCGCCACCACCACCATATCACTAGTACGATCGCATCTTCAACGTTATATCACCAGGACTATTATATCACCGCTATTATTAAATCATACGTAAATAAAGTCATAGGAATGTAGCTGACTTGGACTGACTGGCTAGGAATCTGTAGAGGCAGATCGCAAACTCGTGGCACCAACATGCGCGAGCTTCTTTCTGAGGCTTCGGAGTGGGGGAGTTCTGTGTCTGCAGGCGACTGCTTATTCATAGAGCGTACTGTTCAAACACTCCTCCAGCAAGACTCTTGGGTGAGTCCATGTAAGTGGATGCCAATTCGCCTTTCGCGCAAATGCCACGAGTTTGAGATCGGGCTCTACATGGCAGCTCGTGCCAACCCCAACCCGCTCATATCTGGTCTCGACCGGTATGAGCCTAGAGAACGGCGGAGAGGACCAGATAGGTCCACTAGGTATATTTCTGAGGCAGGAGGATAGGGAAGTCGGCGTCATACCCAGGTTTAAATAGATGAATAGTCGTCTCCTAATAAAACAGCTTAAATATCGCAACCGCTGTGAAATGACCTTGTTCTATATCACGCTATAACAGTCACACTTTCCAACTTTTACCCTCTCACCGATCGAGTCCTAATTCAATAAAGTTATCAAAGAGCCAATTGGCTAGTCTCCTAAATTGAGTCAACTCATCCTGCCTAAGTTTCTCCGTAGTTTTTTCTAAGGCGCTAACATAAATGTCGGGTTGAGGTTTAAAAAAAAAATGTGCCACGGAACTACATCTACATCACCTTCCCCATAAAGTTTCTGATATTTTTCTAAACATAAAATTTCAACATAGATGCCTTGGCTCAGCTTTAATACATTACCCGTTATATGACCGAGGTTACTCGGCTCTACTCGCACTCCGAAAGGATACTTGTATCTTTCAATAAGCAAACTTATAATACCTGGCGTTTCTTCCGGCGATCTTGTCTTAGCCTTCGATAGTGCTGTACTTGGAATCAAATTTTAAGGGGTACTGTTGAAATCTCCTTGATCAGACTAGACTATATGAACTCTTACTGATCTTTTCCAAGGTTACTTTTTCATCATGCAATCTCCTCTGCAGACCTCCTTCCAGATCGTAGCACGATTGCTTATAAGGCAAGAAATTAAAGCTGACACTGGTGACCCAACAACACTTTTTAGTAACAAAAACCTAGAAAAATCATTTACTGGAAGAGTATTCATTTTCTTAGTGCAGATATCGTTCATTACAGTAATGCTCATTCACATTCTTCAGTTGAAACTGGAATAGAATCTATAATATGTCGACAGTGGATGCAGGATGACTTATCGTTGAATGTAAGTGCACATTTACTATATGTTACATTTTTTCATTCAGATCATTGGCTCAACAGGTTTTAAACGTAAACAGACGACGTCAACATGCTACTGTATCTCCGTACAGTCAGAAGGAAAAGAAAATAACGTACTGTAGTACTGTAGTACATACTTTGCAAGGTTCAGTCCTCGTCATCATTGATGCAATTACCAGCGTTGCAGTAAACGACGATATATTCTTGTAAGTTGTCGAAGCTGAATCGTCTTCGCCTATCGCTTAAACAGTTTTTGTATCGAGAGAATTTCTGAAGGAAACCTCTAAAATGGGGATCACTCAATTTCTATAGAGGAATATTTGTACTGAGCATCATGTTGCACGTGTCGTTAGACCCGCACAACTGAATGATGATGATGATGACGATGACGATGACGATGACGATGACGATGACGATGACGATGACGATGACGATGATGATGGTTCTTCAGATTTCGTTTCAACGCATTTCCTGTGCGATGTACTGTTGCAATATTTCTCTATAGCCTGAGTTGTTCTGGTTCTTATTTCAATTTTATATACATTGCACAAGATATTGTCTTCGTTAATTCATAAAATGTCACTCTCATACTTCTTAATTGCATTTCGTATCCCTGAGCGAATTTAACGTTTTACCATTATGAATGGATCAGCACAACATATTCAACGCGTACTAAATACTTGAGCAGGATAACACAACTGCATACATTGCGTTGCAATGTTACTATGAACAGATCGGGGTTCATTCGTTTTGTACGCTGCTGTACTCGCCAGGTACAAAAAAGACGGACGGCGCGGCACGTGCCATATACTCTGATACGAAACAACTTCACGCATCCACTGTCTAATAATATGTAACTGGACTCAAGAGTCATGAACGCACGAGAAGTAACAATATTCCCCTTCTCTACCAAACTTCTAGCATTACACCTGAGCCAGTTTTAAAATTAGCTAATCAGTGCAGCAGAATTCTTGAGGCGCCACATCATAAAATTAGGAACTGAAGTGTATAAAATTAGAATATTTTATATAGACCAAATAAAGTTTAAATAAACAAGTAATACAATATATTGCGACAGAGTATATAGTTCTCTGTGTGTAAGGATCTATTTTAACCTTACCTCAGTCCTAATATAGCATTACGTCCATTTAGAGCAGCAGTGACCAAAACTCAAGCTGCAGTGATTACATGCGACAGACAATGAAGCAAGGAGAAGGAGGAAAGGTACTTGGCTTGAAAACTACAACCAGTGGTGGTTCCTTTACTAACATCTTGATCAATCCCGCGGATAAAAATCTCAAAGTTTGCTGTATCAGTAATTTCATTCCTGTCATCAAGAGCCAGTGAATAATATACGATTTTTCTTGCTTCTTTTCTTAACTTTCCTCTTGAATATAATCTGGAATTTTCTAAATTCTTGTCTCGATACTTCGTCGAGAAATTCGTAGTTTTTCAAAATTAAAAACTTCTTATTGACAAGTTATTTAAGCTATTTCAATCATTATTCTTTTGAGAAATTCTGTTATATTAAAAGGCTTTAGAGCACGATATATTTCAAACCCCATTAGGTAGCTGACTTCCTTACATTTATTTATCTGAACTTTCTCTTCCTGGCTATGATTTAAGACATGTCAATTCCTGGCGTTTAAAGTTCGTTGGCACATAATAATTATTGAATCAGTCTTTCTACAATATTATTATTACATGAATAACTAATGAATAGTTACTCTCATCTAAAGATTAAGAAGATTAAAAGTGAAATAAAACCTAATAATTTTATCCTTCTAGAGAGAAGATCTAAAAATATCAATATTAATATTATACAAACACATACTTAGTGGTCAATAATAATAATAATAATAATAATAATAATAATAATACATTATTCAGAGTGTCAATTAAGATTTCTATATACTCCTAATTTTACCGTTGAGCGAAGTAAACATATTACATTATGTCCGACAGAACAACAAAAAATTACTCCTCATTCTTTACGAAACCACCTCTTACTGCTTATAGAGACAGTTTGTAGAGCGACATGATACCGCCACTGTTTGCCTTCAGTACGTGGGCGAAACACACAGCAATGTACGGGAAACTCCTCGTATCGATTTGAATGTCTGTGATTACACGATGTAATCAAGACACTCGCTTTGGTCACAGCTGATTTAGAGAAACTACACTTTCGAATAGAGAAGGAATCAACCAAATCGGTTAAATAGCTTCTGAGATTACTTCATACAAAGACAAACATTCCCTGTATATTAATATTATCACAACACAATGGGTTTCTACCTTCAAGGATCTATTCTTGCTCGTGACGTCAAAACTGCGACACAAAGGTTTTGTGCACCACGGCCGGAAAGTAATTGTAATCATTTATAAAAATCTTTCTTCAGTTGTCATGATATTTGTGACTTGAACTGGTTGCAGATGCTTCCAATGGATAACTTATTTTCCTCTTGTGAGCAATGGACTCTCTCTCTCTCGCTGGCAGCCTGAAAGCTTTCCCTCTTCCGTCAGTCCCTGTCCCTTAATCGAATAATAAACTCCGACTCACGCCGTTCCCAACTGTCACAGCCCCCGAGTCTGCTTCCTCGTCCTCAGTGTTGGATGATCTTTTCTTTGATTTCAGATTCTCTTCTCAAGCCTTCTCAGAAACCGCCGAGAGTAGTTCTGGCCCTCATCGCATTCATGTTATACATTTCACTCACTCACTTCAATTGATGTTGCATTTTATTCTCCCTTTATGCCTTTTCTTCTCTGTCGGATTTATCTTTTAAAAGATGAGGCTGGCTGTATTACTAATATGGCTCTAAAGTCGAGATCGGCAAAGTTATTCTTTTCTACCTAGATGATGGCCCGCGCTTTTATAAATGTCTGGTCTTTCTCATAAATCTTTTCACTCTGAAAGGAATTCAAATGTTAATAAGGAGGTGCAGTTAGGATCATTCTATCCATTTTCATACGAAATACAAAACAAAACTACTAAATAAGGATGTAATGAAAAGAGATCAATATGGGAAGAAACCTACATTTGTCTTAAAAAGAATGTAATTTACAATACGCACACGAAATAAGTCAGTTCACTATATCGTCTTGACAAGATAGGATGTGATAGCAGCTAACATATGATTCTACATACACACAAGTACATTTTAACATGCTTAAATATAATTAAACTATAAATCATATTAATTCCACGTGAATTAAATCAAATCAAACACATATAACATATGACAATTCTTACAAATAGATCATTAAACACATAAATACATAAAATTATAAGTTAACAAAAGATATAAAAATAATTAAAATAATAATCATTGTAAATAAATAATATTAGTAAACAATACACATTAACTGTAATATTCTATATATAATATAATTAATTCATTCATTTAACGAAATCAACTCCGTTACGGTGAACAAAAAAAATATATATTCTGAAATTATGAAATTCATATCTTTTACTATAACTGCCAGTAAAAATTACTTTAAGCTAAGAAAATGTTCTTTCTACATTACATGACGTTACAGGGACAAAATAATAATAACGAAAATCAGTATACAAATGATCAATATTTATATTTTACACAATATATACAAATAATTCGTTTATCAAAACCTATCCCGTTGCAGTGGACGAAAACATATATTCTGAGGTTATGAAATGAAAATCTTTAACGAACATCACATAAAATTTGTTTAAACTAAGAGAATGTTCTTTCTACGTCATATGACGTTACAGGGGCATATTTATAATACATTACATCATTATTATTTGATGACCCATGCGTACCTGCTTGCAATTCGACCTTGCTTACGTATTCACGTGACATAATATAAGTTATGTAGCTACCAGAAGAAACTACTCGATCCGCTGTACGTTTGAGATCGAAAATGCACTGCCTGATGATTATACAATACAGACGCGTTGGACATAGAGATGTGGGGCACCCTAGAAGAATATATGGGCGATTGACTTTTAAGTTCCTATATGGTCGGAATAAATCTTGGATCCATCTTAAAAGTGGTGGTAGATGGTGATTATGTTGGAAACATTCAATAAAGGCCATCATTCTGAAGTCGTTTCCGTTTCATATTTCATAGTATATTAGTTAAATTTAATATTGATTTTAATAGCATATTTATTTTGGTTTCAAGACGTAGCAGTGCTACTTTAAGAAAAAGAAGAGCGATCTTCATCTAGTGAAACCATCTTGCTCTTTTAAATGTTTGGTGAGTGAAATATTCATAGAAGCTGTTTTGTGTTTTAAGTGCTTGCGATAAAATAACTAGAACGAAGCAGAGTTTGGAAAGTGTCTATTGTGAGAATACACGTCTTTGTAAATATTTAGTATTTCAAGGTGTCCCACATTCCGTCATCTGAGCGCACTCAACCACCCAGTCTATTCTTCTTCAACTTTCTGCCGTCAACAACTTCGAACAAAGAGCGTTAAAGATTATTGCCGTAATGGAACCGGTCCGCGGAGGGAGGAACTCAGGAAGATACGCACACAAGGGGAACAAACAGAAGTTGATTTTATATTCATCACTCCTCAAGTTGCGAAGGAAATCAGGCGTCGCTTCGTTAAGAAAATTCCATTACTTGATGTTAACAATCTCTTATAAGACTTCTTTATGGTATCCTCCTTCCCTGTTCACTCAACTTCGACTGTTTTCTCACTACATCGCAACGGCGTGCACAAGTTTTATGCCTGAACTGCAGCAAATATTTTCTAATTCATCAATAATTTAATTCAGTAATCCACAATTTAGTGAAAAAAGTGAGATAAACCGGCTCATTTTTAAATAAAACAGAAGATGCATAAGTCACATTCTAACTGGAGAAATGTTTGATTACATAGGCTAGAACAGTCTTCTAAAAGCGAGACGATCTACAGCTTGTTGTAATGTCATTTTCTCTTTAGTCGCTGCCCGGTAGAGTCTAATATTATAATTAGACTCCGTATTCCAGCTACCAATAAACTGCATTGAGTTGTCTGTTTCGAAGTATATGTGACGTCACAGCGCAGGTACAGGTATGTTCGTGTACAAAATAGTTACGCATCCTATGCCCTCTTCCTCTAGAACAGTGATCCTCAACTCGACTGAAAACGGGCAAGGGCGCTCCGCACCGCTTCCGTGCGGGGCAAGCGTGCATTACCTCGTACTCGGCATTATGCAACCCTATCTCCCGTTCAGTAGCGGCTCTTGACAGAAGCTAGCTGCAATGTTGAATAGAAGTAGCAGGCTATGTCTCAACAGTCGTCAGGAATTTCACAGTTTCAAGAGTTTAACATATGATATCAGATTTCAAGATTTTCATAGCCTAGCGTTGGGAAAAATCGTTCTTTTTCTGGAATTTTTCCAGAAAAATCGTTCTTTTTCTGGAACTTTTCCAAGAGTTTCGTTTCTACGAAAGTACTAGTTTCAAAGAATAGTTCAGAAATTAACAGTAAGCATCTGACATAACGTAATAATCACCCAAATTTTATATTGTTTTGGAACTAGTTCCGTTTTCAACAATCTTAGATCATAATGCAATTCGAACCACGACAGCTGTTACAGTCAGGTGTAACAGTAATTTATACAAACCATGAAACATCGCAATAATTTGATCATTCCTCCTGTTAAATAAGGGATATTACTACTACGTGATATTTGTCTCTATTAAAGCTTCTTAATTTATTTGTAATAAACATTGAGATTAGTTTGGCTACATTTGCACTGTTGTTATCGTAGTCATTCATTCATAGTGTTCTGCCCAAGGGCAGGTATTTCACTGCAAACCCAGTATTCTCCAGTTTTTCTATTTTCTGCCTTCCTCTTAGTCTCCGCATATGATTCCATATAATATCTTAATGCCGTCTAGTGCTGCTTATGATTAAGTTTTTCTCCGGAGCGGTTGCTTGTGCGCTTTCAATCGGAGACCTCCGGTTACCTCCGATTGATGCCGCGCAGGTTGTATATATGTGCTGTGGCGCAGACATGCACTTTCCGCTGAGCATTCCTTTAATCGGATCAGGTAGTGATTTGAGTCCGCTGACGTCCACGTATCTTTTAAAATAAGTGTGTAATTGTTAGCTGTTTGTTTTTACTTTTTTATTTATCTCTCTCTCTCTTTCTTCGGCTCTTTTTTTTTCTTGTTTTGCTTGAAGTGCTATGTTAGCTGACAGATTTTTTTTCTAGTTGTGAAATTCATAGTATATGTGGAAAGGCGTATTAGTTTTATATCATTGATCAAATTAATAACATTAAAACTACCTGCAAAACTAACGCAGAAGTAAAGCTTTTCAGTAGCTAATGTAAACATTTATAATTTTCCTGGAAACACTCTTTTATTCACAAACAGTTTTTGTCAATTATTATTCTAATCGGTATAGTTTAACGTAAAATTCATTAAGGGAGTTTCAGAATTGAACAAAATAAACGTGTGGTATCAATGGATTAAAGTTTACTGTCCAAAATAATTTATTCAGATTCTTCACCGGACAGGATTGTGATCATTGTGTTAAAGGGTGTCAGTATTTGAACTGCGTCTTCTAAAATGCGTCACTCTTCCTGTGGATATCAACTTAAGGATAGTTGTAATTATATTATTACCACATGTTTCTTTAGTTTCGTTCTGAAACTCAATATTTTAATCTAAACAGTAAAATATGACTCAAGTTGCCTTTTAAATATTCCATATAAGTTATATATGTTTTTTATTGCCTCGAAAGTTACGTTTTATAGAAATTTCAAGATTTTTTTCTAGACTGTGGACCTTTGGAACAATAGCATTAAAGCAGTTTAAAATAATCGTATCAAATGTTTTGCGTAATTTTAAAACTACGAAAACGATGATATCACTAATTAGCCGTCAATGTGTATCTGAATGGTAATAATTTATTGTTGACAGTAAGTACGAGTATCACAACCGCGGCTCTTAATGTTAGCCTAAACACTTGCATACCTGCATTTTAAAATTTAGACCTACTCAGCGAATCTATCTAACCTGGTCCACGACATAGAGATTTCCAAATACGGATCTGTTAGCGTCTTAGAAGCGTTTGGCTTTTCTGACAACACAATCATCAACTCATCTTTCATTTCAAGTAAGCGGCTCATTATTGAAATTTGGAGTTTTATCTCGTAACAATATACTCGATCAATCTTAGAGGGTCCTTTTTTGCTGAAATTCTTCTGCTTTTCAGTTTTTCATTCGCAATGTTACCATGTCTGCACACAAAACTACGAAATTATTTATTAGAACTTTTATATATAAATCAAAGTAAACACGCGTTTTAGAAGAGTTCAAAAGTGTTTTGAACAGTTAAATTTACTTAGGGTAGAGTAACATAAATCGCACCGCTTCCTAAATCGCACCACTGCTAGTTTAAAACAAATTACTATAGTAGTGTGGCATTTAGTGGTATTGTTACAATCTACCATATGAACTTCCACCATGTCACTTGATTTCTGCCACTTCTTTGTGTCAGCAGCTTGGTGATAGTGTATCTAATATAATCGCTCAGGTGGATGTATATTTAGCTAACATTTTGTAACTAAATAACGGATTTGTATGCAAAGGAATCCATAATCTTAAGATGTTATTCGTTTAAAGAGGTATTAAAGAACATATAACTTAGTAGGATTTTTCGAACATGTGGTGATTATAGGCTAGAATGAAGTAAATAATTACTTATGGCGTAGTTTCTCAATTCGCACCACTTTGTAGGTGCCTAATTCACACCGGTGCGATATGAGCAACTGTAGAAATTCTAACCGTGCAAAAGAAGGCCCCAAAAATTTTAACTGAACTAGGAATGCATCAGGTGGGTGCAATATCAAGTGGTGAAAAGAGCGTTAATACAACAAGTGTGTGTTGTACAAGCGCACCAGGTATTTTGTGCCACCTGTGGTAATTTTTAAACGTCAAACAGTGCATCCTTCATTATCAGCTGGTGCTCCTCCAGGATCGTTATTTGTTTGCTCTGAGTCAGGTTACATCAACAGTGAGCTATTTGTCGAATAGCTCAAACATTTTATTTGCCATTCAAACCTGCCATAGAAAAAAGTGCTGCTTCTGTATGTCCAGCTATACGACCCTTTCCAAAATTTTAGAAGCTAGATTATCTCGGGAAAATGGTATGCTCCTGTTTCAGCTTCCTCGTCATAATACTCATAGGCCCAGCCTTTAGATGTTTCTATCTTCAAATCATTTCAGACAGCTATATCATGAAGCAGTTCTTAGGTGGCTTCGAGATAATTGTGGAGAAAAGGTGACGCAGTTTACACTCTGAACTGCCTGGTGAAGCACATGGCAAATGTATAACAATAAAAAAACGCATTCAGAAAGTTTAAATGTTACGTAATTTGCGCTCTATTTTTTTCAATTTCATTTGAAGATGCGTTACTCTCTTTCATTAATTTCAATAAACTTGTAATTTGCATTTATTACATTATTCATTCAAATACTCTTCAGTATGTTCAATATTAAAAGCTTTCCTTCATCCTGTTCCCTGCAGATAAAGAGGTGCGATTTAAGAAACCGCAGGTGCTATTTAGGAAACTAGTTGCCTAAATGGCACCACTGACATGTGTTTCGAAAATGTCATTTTAATTAAAAAATATTAAATCAAATTCAAGGATTTTTTTTACATCAAAGGTTAATGTTCTGGGAATGTATCTCTGTAAAGGAATGTAGAAAATAAAAACTGTATTGTTCAATAAAAATTATAAATTCTAAAGTGGTGCGATATAGGCAACCTTACCCTACTTGCAAAAAGTGACGATTACCGAACAGTGTATTCACCCAAATCTGGGGTCTTATAAATTCCTACTTTTACGGTAAGGTTCAAGATGTGCGTACCACAGCCCAGATGGCAAAGATTTAATTTTTTGACGGCAGCAACCATATTTGGGGCATTGTCTATGACAGTGGTAGAAACTCTGTTGTTTAATCCCCATGAATTAATGACTTGAATTCAACCAGGAATTTTGTCGGCTGTATGACTTCCCTTGATGACAGATAAGTCCAAAGAACAGAAGTTAATTGGTCACTTGTCACATAACAACCTGTTGCTGTTATGTATCCATCTTACCTGTTGGAGGACCAACAGTTTTTAAGTCGTTTAATTCCGTTCGCAGTGTATTCTGAACTCTGTCGTATAAGTCGCCTAAAAGAACCTGCAATATTCACGTAAAAGTAGATACCAATTGAAAAAAGCAACCAAGAACCCTGGTTAGTTAAATTATAATGATAGTTTTATGTTAGTCAATTCTGCACACTATCATAATGTTTTTATTACGTAAACCACGTGCTCTATTTACTTACATGAGAAAGAGTGTTACGACACGGCAGTGAACATCTTGGGTTTAAACCCTTGACGAGATATTTAAATCCGGCATCTTCGACTGGTTGCATATCATTGGACATAAACTGAATTAAAAGTTTATCCAATTTAGCTATTTCAGCACTATTCGATGGTTGTGCTGAGTGCTCGAGCTGCTGTCCAACATAATTGTCGGCGCTTTCTTCAAATTCGCGATTGTGCGATCGCTTCAAATGGTCTAACAAATTCGAAGTTCCACCACCCTTAGAATAAATTCTCCCACAAAGTTTACAGCGTCAACTAAATTAACGAATTTCCATGCGACGGATATCCGATTTGGTGCCATTTTATTCCACTCCAACTACCGTCAGTCCGTACGCGTCGGTCGTCCTTGAGCTCTACGTCCTCCAACTTCGCTTCGCTCTGAACCACCGCATCCCTCCGTATGTCCCCTGTTCCACCTACGGTAGTACCGGAGATCACCGGTGGAGAGCTTTATTCGTAATCTCCGATTCCTCCGCGGTAGTAGGCACTCCGATGAGCAGCACTAATGTCGTCTATCATCTGATATCTTCTTCTGCCCCAAACTCTTCTCCCGTTCGCCATTCCTTCCAGTGTATCCTTCAGAAGGCAGATATGTTAGAATATACGAATTTTATAACACAATACAGTACGGTATATAAATTTGTATAATTTTTTTTTCATTTTATATAGTAAAACAGTGACTTTGAAATAATAATAATGATAATAATAATAATAATAATAATAATAATAATAATAATAATAATAATAATATGCACAATCTCACAATTTGGTTTTCTTTCCATTCTTATTGCTATATTAATAGCAAACAATGTAACTGAAGCTGATTCGCCAACCAGATTGATTATTTAATATTGAAATGGGCCCTGCAAATTCATTGTAGTAAAACATTTCGCTCTCCTTCCAACATACTCAATTCTGAAGGAACTACTGTACACTCAAGGAGAACATTTAGGCTGGAACTGTTATGGTCTCTGAGAGAGTATCTGGAGTGTTCCAGACAAGATAGTTGGACGGTACGTTACACAGTACTCCAGATCCTATGAGAAAGATTCTGTCAGAAACTCCTATTGTTATTTTGGAACAGAGTGTTCCGACCTATATTTCTTTTTCTGGAACTGTTATTTTCTCGGAACTGTTTCGAAAGTACTGTTATCTTATTTTTCCCTATATCACAGACATATCTACTGTGGATGTAGATTGTGCTCCTGCTTAGCTTCAGCTAGAAATGACAGACTGATAGTGTGATAATGAACTGAAGGTGATATACATACTGTATAAAAGCAGGAAAAAGTCTGTGTGATTTTTATTCACATTTTCCATTAGTCAGATTTCTCAGGCTTCATCAGCAGCTTTCGACAGACTGTGCATGTTCGGATCCACATACCAATACGAACATTGCTTTCTTTAATGAAAATAAGTAAATCCCACCACACAACTATCTAATTCATCTGACTACAATCTACAAAATTTTCTCAATTCATGCACTGCCCAGATCATAGTGCATAATATTGAGCAATCAGTACGCAATAAAGAGGCTAAAAAATCTCGTAAAATTAGCATTACAGAAGATCAGGAAATATTTTTACTAATGGTCATGCATTAACAAAATGAAAAGAAAAAGTAGAAATCTAAAATGCAGTATAGTATTTAGTTTTATTCAGCTTTCATTTCAACCCTAACTTATCAACCAATTGCTTTCGTAAATGTAAATACCAGTATTAGGCATTCACATTACTTTAAGTTTAATTTGATCACTATGAGAAATATTTATTATCACGCCTCCGCTGTGCCCGCGGCAGCGAAACACGAGCGCATCGGGCTTCAGAGCTGCCTGAGATGACGTCACAGGGCATCGAGTTGACGACCACTGCTCTAGAAAGTCAAAACCGGGATGCAGTCATAGTGAGTAGTCTTATCGATCACTGCTCTTACTAATCGTATTATTTAAATAACTACATTTTTGTGGCTGATTGCAGAGGTAAAATGCCTTAGGTAAGACGCTCAAGCGTGTAATATTCCAAGGCATAGTTGAGGATTTTTGAACTAATATTTTACTGTCAATATAGACAATATTACATATAAATTGTGTAAAATAAACGTAAAAGTGACAAAAACAACTGCATTACCAAAAGATACAGAAAGTGTTTTGAACGTAATCCAAAAAAACAAGTAGGTTACCATCACAATCTGAAAATTATGAAGGGCCATATTCATAGACATTCTTAGCGCGGACTTCCGATGGATGGTCAGCGAACTAACGTTTTTCGTATTCATTAACCAGTGTTAGCGATATGATAAGATATGAATCCTGTACAAGTAATCACTCGATAGTCGGGACTAGTTTAGCACGCTCGTAGGGCCCTAAGATTTTAACTCGACGTTTAGCATGGATTTGTGTAGCCTACCATGATTTCAGTGCTAACATCCCAATTAATAAATTAAATAATCTACATTTTAGGGAATTTCTAGAAAAGTACAAAGAAAATTAGTGATTTTCAGTGATGAGCGACATATGCAATATCCTAATGAAATAGGCTATGAAAAAATATCAGACAATAGGAATATCTTGTATTGCATCATGTACCAATAACGTCATGTGCCATTGACAGAATTTCTTACAATATAAAATCATTTCAGGTGACATTCGCATATGTTGAAGTTCCGTAACTTATGAATGCACGTTATTGTTCACTACAAAGATCACGATGAAAATAAACATCTAGGGTCAAGCATGTCGGGAGTTGACTGTACTCCACGAACACGCAGCGAGACCTGTTTGTTTATATCCTTATCCGTTGCATTACCTGTGTTCGACGTACTATATACCCAATATGTCTTTAACTTCAATCTTTAGGTAGCTGGAATACGGAGCCTTTATAATCTATTCTCAGTCGATTACGAACCATTCGAGAACAGCCTGGAAAGCCAGCGCAGCCTACAGTTGACGAGCAGAGCAGAAGGGATCTGCTGAAACCGCTCTGTTTTACGAAATTGTTAAGAAAGTTAGCTGATCAGGCAGGTGTATCCAATACATCATCTGGACAGGTAATATAGAAGCCATTCCTTAGAGCAGTGGTTCCCAAACTTTTTGAAGGCTCGTCCCACTTTTGGGTGAGCCTTTTGTTTGCGAGCCCCCAATACGGTATACCAGTACTTAATCCTATTCTAAAAATAGAAGAACTAGTAGAAAATTCAGCCGTGTATGATACAAAAAACTATGTTTGTTTTTGCGGACGTGCAATTAAATTTGTATAATTTTAAACAACAGCTTTTGGAGTATTTTCAGGAAAAAAACACAAAACAATTATTTATTTAATCTGACAGTCACAGATGGATATTGTATCCGTTTTTCGACATTCGCATTCAAATGTATTCTTATTGTGTAGTAGTCATAAAACAAATTGTATTATATACTTATTAATTTCAATTCAGAAATCCGCCCCTGAGCACGAGTTCTACCCTTTCAGGGGCGAGCTAAAGTTTTTTCTGTATATATCTTATGTTACAATTTTAGCAAAATAAATAAATAGATAAAAATGTCTGAAATTTTAAAAAAGGGAAGGAAAAATACATTTAAATAAGTACCTACGGATGTAATGTTGAAAATAGGTTTTTTCTTTGCAGAGCGTAGACCAGTTTTGGATAAAAAGAATCTCTTAAATTTTGTTATAACATTTACAACTTTATATTTACGCAAAATGAAATTCTCATCTCTGATTGCCATAAAAAATAGAACCAAGGAGTTTTATCGCAATTGAAACTGATATCACTGTGTATGTATCGAATATAGGGTTCAGATTTGAGAAACGACTTTCTGAAAAACAGGCACATTTATCACATTACATTTTTTTTTATTTTGTAACTATTGAAACAGTCATTGGTTTTTATGCTCAACGATATGTTTATGTTACTTTTTAAATCACTCCCATATAATTCCGAATAATATGATTCGCAACATGATAAGGGAACTGACTTATGAAACGCGCAAAGTGTATAATATGAAAGTATGTGTCATAAAGCTCACCATTATCATAATATCGATTTTTTTTTAAATCAGTAAGATCCTACTGAGTCTGGCATTACTTTAAGACCATCAGGATTTTCTCATCAGTCTTATTTTAGTCATATGCTCAAACTCAATCTGAGAGTGAGTGGAGGGCCGCACCTGTTGTACTTCGGCGAATCGATTTGACCTAGCTGTTCGAACAACAAGCACAACTATAAGCTAATCCTCTATTCGCCTCCTCAGGGGACGCTCCGTTATGCCATAACACGCCAGTCAACATTCAGAAATAACAGTTTTCTAGCTTGAAGTTACGATTATAGTACTAATACACGGTTTGCAAAGCTTCGTCTGTATAAGCTGGTTACACAGTGGGCAGGTGAAGGTGTTTTGGAGTAACAGAAGTTATATAATAAACGTCACTATTTCTTGCAACCCAAATATTATGGTATTTTAAATACTAATAATTTGTATGAAAACATATAACCTATAATTCAAATATATATATATATATATATATATATATATATATATATAAGGTGTCCCATTTATCTTGTGCAGCTGTTATAACTTTTTTGTTTCGATAGGTATTGGAATTTTTTTTTTAAGAATTTTTTAGAACGAGGCGCTAACATGATTGTAGAGATTTGGTGGATGTAACTACATTATGGTACAAGATACACGTGACGTCACCAATTTTTCAATTAGCACTACATACTTTAATAATATTACATTGATTACACACATTAAGACGAGTTCAAAAGTGTATCACAATGTCACCTTCCCAATCAATAACAACAACAAAATGCAAAATGAATGCCACCAGAATGTGCCGTTTGTTGTGGTGCCCCATTCTTCTTATGCATTAACTTACACAAAACGAAAGACTACTGACGTCCATACATATCGTGTGTTGTGTGTTTGCTGCCTTAACATGTAAACAAACCACAACTGTCGACGCCACAATCCACGTAGTGGCCTGTACGTTTTCCGGACCTGTCGCCACTCGACTTCTTCCTGTGGGGAACTGTAAAGGACAATGTGTACCAGAACATTCTGATAACAAGTCGACCTGGTTGGCGAGTTGGTATAGCGCTGGCCTTCTATACCCAAGGTTGCGGGTTCGATCCCGAGCCAGGTCGATGGCATTTAAGTGTGCTTAAATGCGGCAGGCTCATGTCAGTAGATTTACGGGACAAAATTCCGGCACATCCGGCGACGCTGATATAATCTCTGCAGTTGCGAGCGTCGTTAAATAAAGCATAATATTTTATTTTTCTGATAACACCAGACGACATGCAGCAACACATTTGACAGGCTTGTGTGTCCATTCAGCGAGCAACATGCCGGGCAATCATACGGTCTTTCGGGGAACGTCTTCGAATGTGCGTTAATGTGAATGGTCACCATTTGGAACATCTTCTGTGACTCTCAAAACATAACATTATCACATTGGAAATACGTTTTTGTTTCGTTTTGTTGTTATTGATTAGGAAGGTGACATTGTGATACATTTTTGAACTCGTCTTAATGTGTGTAATCAATATAACATGATTAAAGTATGTAGTGCTATTTGAAAAATTGATGACGTCACGTGTATCTTGTGCCGTAATATAGTTACATGCACCAAATCTCCACACTCATGTTAGCCGCTCGTTCTAACATAACGTTCAAAAACAAAAATTCCAATACCTATCCAAACAAAAAAGTTATAATAGATGCAAAAGACAAATGGGGCACTCTGTATATATGTTTGTTTACAGTTCCTAAGACAATACAATTAATCATTACCTTCATGTTCTAGAACTTTTCTGCCTTCAGCAACTACGTGTAGATTATGCTCCATTGGTTTAAAATTGAAATTGAAACGACTACGTTTAGCAAATAAAACAAGATAGACTTGATATAATCTTAACAATGTGCCAACATGTACATCATCTGGAAGAAGCAAGTAGGACAGTCATCCAAGTAAGAGAACATAGAAAAGAAACTACAGACTGTCATACGAAACGTCGCATCATTTGTTTTATACGTAATACATTTATTAAAATAAAATATTGGTGCAGAAATTGTATTGAATGAATCACTAAAGTGTGAAAAATTGTCGGTATTAAATAACACGTTCAACTTGCTTGCTATTTTCATTCTCCACATCTGGAGACGCACCCTTGCGTTGGTGATTAGTTTCCGACATAAATTTTCCAGTAACGCATGGCACAACAGCAGAACGTGGGCTCTCAGTTACAATACATTTTCTGATTTACTTTCATATATCTTCTCTTTGAGAAATCCCCGTAACAAAATGTCACACGGATTAATATTCGGGCTGTGAAGGGACACATTCTACCTTCATTATAACGTTCTGGAAACCAGTTTGATCTTACAATGTAATGGAATTTACGGGAGGGAGGCACTATGGTCAAGCACTGCGACCTGTTACGATCTATTGCGCTAACCCACAAGCTAGGCGCATTTCCAAACCCACATCGGCTGACTACACTAAGGTTCGTTACGTACCCAGGTGTCGAGCAGGAACCCCCCTCGTTCCTAGGCCAGCCAACTCCATGCGTCGCCAGCCGGCGATAGGGGAATGCTATGGAATGATGACGAAATTGAGAATGGTAATGGAATGATGAAGATGTCTCCTAATATGGAAAAAACGGGAGAACTCAGAGAGAAACCCCAACTACGACCTTGTCCGTCACAAGTGTCATTATGGATTTTTCAATGAAAATTCCAGACCTAACCGTGACTCGAGCCCCGGGGCGCCTGCGTGACATGCCGGAGGTCAGAGATGTGCATTCGTGTATATTTGCACCACGTGCAATGAGATTTTTCACTCGTGTACACTTTTCTGAAGATTGCCTAACCTTTAGGCGTTCTTAACTTTTTTTCTCTTGCTGATGCCAGTGATCGACAAACATTGAATGCAGCACTTGAAATCCGAACTAGGATATAAGTAATATGTAATCAAAGTTGTTTATAAACAGAGCTTTTGTGAGTGAGTTACAATATGGCTATCACGAATGATATTAAACGACGCTCAGGGTCAAAATTGAATCAACTGAGGGGAAAATGTTTATTTTCGGAGGTACAAAGTGGGACACAGTGCTTTAGTGCTAAAGTTATGACCATGGTTAGAAAATTCCTTTTAAAGCGCCGTTATAACTTATCATATTAGTTACTATGGAGATGTCGTAGGATTGGATCCTGAAGTCCTTCTGAATAATCTTCGTTATGATAAATTTGCAATAGAAGTAAGTTTATTTAATCTTACTTTATATCACGAATATTTTAAGCATTATTACAGATATTTATTCTAGAAAAAGTATTTGTTTTTATTTTAATTTCTTTTCAAGAAGCGTTTCTTTTTTAAGTGAGCTGACACTTTTAGGTCCAGTTGAGATATTTAAAATTAATAGAAAATGCCTACATCATAAGTAATTACATACATACATACATACATACATACATACATACATACATACATACATACATACATACATACATACATACATACATACATACATACGTACGTACGTTCGTTCGTTCGTTCCTACGTACATTACATACATACATACATACATACATACATACATACATACATACATACATACATACATACATACATACATACATACATACATACATACATACATACATACATACATGTTCTGCTATACTGCAAACCCAGTTTTCTCCAAACTTTCCTATTTTCTGCCTTCCTCTTAGTCTCCGCATATGATCCATATATCTTAATGTCGTCTATTATATGATATCTTCTTATACCCCGAACTCTTCTCCCGTTCACCATTCCATCCAGTGCGTCCTTCAGTAGGCAGTTTCTTCTCAGCCAGTGACTCAAACTATTTCTATTTCTCTTTCTGATCAGTTTCAGCATCATTCTTTCTTCACCCACCTACTTTTTTCAACACAACTTCATTTCTTATTCTGTCTGTCCAATTCACACGCTCCATTCTTCTCCATGTCCACATTTCAAATGCTTCTATTCATTTCTCTTCATTTCATCATAATGTCCACGTTTCTGCATCCCCTACAATGCTACACTCCACACAAAGCACTTCACTAGTCTCTTCCTTAGTTCTTTTTCCATCTCTGCAGAAGAAGCTCCTTTTCCTATTAAAAGCTTCCTTTGCCATTGCTATCCTCCTTTTGACTTCTTGCCAGCAGCTCATGTTCCTGTTTATAGTACATCCCAAGTACTTTTTTTTTCTAGTATGGTATTATTTTCATGTTGTTTAGTGTTGATTTTATTATGCTAATATTATTATTTTTTTTGTAATATGTTAATATTCTGTTCTTTAACTTTTTGTTAAATTTCAACTGCTTGTATACTTTGTGACCTGGTAGAGCGTAAGAGAAGGCCCTATGGCCTTAATTCTGCCATTATAAATAAAGAATTATCATTTGAAGCTGTTCTCTTGCTCTACAGCCTCATTTATAATTCGCAAGTTTACCTTCTTTATTTTTCTTGGGACAACCATGGTCTTCGTCTTGTTTGCATTTATCTTCATTCCATACTGCTCACAGCTGTCATTTAGCCCAGTAACCTATCTCTTAGTATGATCTCCTCTTTGGCTAACAACGCCATATCATCAGAAAATCTTATGGTGTAAGGCAGTGGTCGTCAGCACTCGCTGAAATGAGTAACTTGATTTGCCCCGTCGTGCAGCAGAAGAGGGAGAGAGCATACTCGCCGGCACCCACGGATGTACCATAGTGCAGTCTCTTCTTCGTGAGTAAGAGACGCTAGCCCGAGGGTGCAGTGTGCTGATGACTGCTGGTAAGGTAATCAAGAACTACGTTCGTAGTGTATGGACGTGCTCCACTCTACATGAACAAAATTATGTTTGTATTAGGACATTCGTTATCAAGAGTTGAGGGATGAAATTGTATGCAGGTGTAAGAACACTAGCTGCACATTTTGTTTTCTCGAAATCGACGCAGTTATCACTTTCTCCTCAACCATCAATCCTTCATTCACCAGCATCTTACACAGCAACACACTTGCCCTGTCACTTCCCTCATAATTCCTACTCTTTTGTTTCCTCCTGCAATAGTTTCCATGCTTGCATATATTCAACCGAAGTTCTACTAGTATAGTCGTAATAAAATACTTAAATGGTATGAGATTTCGTGTAATTTTTTTTGAAAGTACAACATGATTACTGTAATGATGTCTGCTTCTGGCGTCGAAATTATATGGTATTAACAACCTTTCCTTTGCCATGGTAATCTCTGAAACAATTGTTGCATACAGTGCTATTACCAATATTGCTTTGAACTAGTGTCAAACGGCACTAAATTAGAAAAGGATCGATAGATGCAGTTGCATCTCCCAATCTAGAGACTAGAAGCATCTGTTTCTAAATGATTAGTAAGCAATTATGTCGACAGTAGCTTACAATCCACTTGAATTCCCAGTAAATTAAGAAATGGAGTCATGATCGTAAATGATATTGCATTCACTTCCATTCAACCCATTAAAGCAAAATTTATGAAACCCACTTCCATTTTTTTCTTTATCTACAGGTTAGCTATCACTATTTGAAATAAATTATTCGGTTTTATTCCGCGATCTCCAGTTACCTCCTTGGTGCTCGGTCGTACGATCGATTCCCGATTCTGCTAATTACCAGGTTGGGTTCTTTTCGAGGCTTTCCCTAAGGCGAATTTCAGGTAATCTATGGCGAATCCTCGGCCTCATCTCATCAAATACAATCTCGCTATCACCAATTCCATCGACGCTAAATAACCCAGTAACAGCGTTGTTAAAAACCAATTAAAAAATTAATCCTTGGCATCGATTGGAGTAATACATGTGGTCTACAAGATGGTAGGATGATTTTTTTTTCAAAGTTTTCCTTTTTTTATCAAATGCACAGTTCATTTTATCAATATTCCCTCTATTCTACATTACATACGAGTTTGGATAATGCCTATTGAAGACGATCAGACAGTTACTTCTTCTCTGGAATGCTCAAGAGGCCGATTTCACCAAACTTATTTAACTTCAATTGTTACTTAAAATACTTTTAACTGACACTTAAACGGATAGTGCATTTCACCATCACAAATTGGGCTTTAAACTCTCATTAAACTACATTTAAGTTAATTGGTCAATATTTGATCATTTAAATAATTAATTCTGCATTAACGACAATAATTTTCACCATGGCGAGGACAAAGATGGACTCAGTGATTGAAAATGATAATTTCGTACCAAGATGGGCGAGGATAATTTCCAAAAGAGAAGATTATTTAATACAATGGACGAAAAAGATTTGCAAATGCTGTTTAGGCTAAGCAAGACATAAGCATTACATATTTTGAATAGTACAGAAGGTGATTTGGAATTTCCACTTGAGAGTTAACTACTTCATAATGTTATTTAAATGACACATTTATTGAAGAAACGTTTAATCTATCTTCCTTGCCTAAAATACGGCAACTAAAGTAATATGAATAACACATTTTTCATGTAAGCCTAATATTACATTTGAAGGCATTGGAATAGCGCAAATCCATGAAGTTTTTTCATTTTGCTTGTTGCATATTTCCTTGCATCTACTTTCATATTATCCTGTTTTGTCTTCAATGATGCTGAAGACATTAGGATGATATTTTCTTGCATTGAAATCTGTTTCTACTTATTTCCAACCTTTCTTCTTTTCTTCTAAAGGCTACCAATCCGTCTTTTTGCTTTCAATGATTCTAATGTTCTGAGCTTACCTCTTTTTATGAAAACATTTTACTGTCGTAACAAATGCACTCACTATATAGGCCACTGCTTACATTAACAAAGCACATGGCCTTCGAAATTACGATTTTACTATGATTCCGAAGGTCTTGATGACTTAATTGGGAATTAAATTAATTGACTTTATTCTAAATGCTTATTAGTTTGGTGAAATTCAAACGAATTAAATGCGATTGAACTTCCGTATTTAAGTTAAATTACAACTAGTTAATTAATTGTGTATTAGTAACATGTTGCTCAAATCGGCCTTTAGTTCCTAACCGAAAGGAGAATCGCGATAATGGTATTAAATGTATCTTCATTCGTATATTTCTGAGTAAGGCCAAAGTAGTACAATTTACTAATGTCTTCTAAATGTAATAATCCTCCAAATGAAAATCTTCGCTTGAATTTGTTCAAATCTTTGAAATATATACATTTTTAATTACAGGCAATTTAAAGTTGAATTGAAATTTTAACCTAGGTGTATTAATAAATTTACTGGCACCTCTAAAATAATATTTGATCGTCAGGGAATAAAATTCTATATAATTGTGTTTTGAATAATAAAGTGCTTATTAATTCCGCCTGAAATGCGTACAGTAGAGGAGACAAAACCTGTCCTGTGACCTTATCATGCCATGGCTATGTCATCAATGGATATGCAGAGGAAGATTAAGTTTTACTCTGAGATGAAATTCCGTGTCAGTAGATTCTTAAAATATTAACCTTCATGAAACAAACTCTCTGATAGCTCATTCTTCCCCTTCTCGCACAACTCACATGCCAGGTCTCGCCTCCTCACCTATACACCATTTCTTCAGTAGTCTATATTATTCATATATTGCATGGATATAATTTTAAAGTTCTAGAACGTCATAATGATTTCATGTTTTCATATGATTCTGAACCGTAAGCAATGAACGAAGCACGAAAAAAGAATATTGTCAGCAAAAATGAAATGCTTGAGTGGTTTTTTTACATGGTTATTTAACGACGCTGCATCAACTATTAGGTTATTTAGCGTCGATGAGATTGGTGATAGCGAGATGGTGTTTGGCGAGATGAGGCCGAGAATTCGCCATAGATTACCTAACATCCTCGGAAAAAAGCTAACCAGGTAACCAGCCCAAGCGGGGGTCGAATCCACGCCCGAGCGCAACTCGCTTGAGTAGTTATAGTTGAGTTAACACTCTTTGATACTTATTAGAAAATTATTTGAGAACAAATGAATGTATTACATAGTTTAAAGGAATATATTGGCCTACATATATAATATACATTTCATTTCGAACTAAATAATTGAATCGATTTGTTTTTTGAAAGGACGTGTCATTAATTTCCATCGTGTGAAAATTAGGAACATTCTTAAAAAATTAATTATTAATATATAAAGCTCTTCTCAAAATATCACATAGGTATATTATTAAAATTAGATAAAAATACAATTATTCTTTAAACCTCTTAATATATTTTTCTGTTGGTTTCCCAAAATTTACATCAATTGACTGATGCCCTTAAAAAAGAGAGACAGAGATAGCCTACATTGGCCTACATATTCTCAACATCGAAAATATTACAATATTTCACATAAAATATTAACATTTTTATATGATTATTTTTTATAGTACACAGTGAATATCATTTTCAAATTTTCCATTGAGAACGGCACCCTGGTATATAAAAAAAATACTTAGGCCTACACATGGAAAAACTGCGTTCCACGTTGGCTAACACAGTTGCAGCATACTTGAAATTAGACACGTCACTTAAATGTACATCTTCAATGACGTCATTAGGATATGTGTTCGATAACACATTTGAAACTTCTATATCCACTGTGTTGACGTGAATATGTCTTTGCTCTAGAATATGCCATTAGGAAAGTCCAGGATAACAAAGAGGAATTGAACGGGTTACATCAGCTGCTTGTCTATGCGGATGACGTGAATATGTTAGGAGAATATCCACAAATGATTAGGGAAAACACGGGAATTTTACTGGAAGCAAGTAAAGAGATAGGTTTGGAAGTAAATCCCGAAAAGATAAAGTATATGATTATGTCTCGTGACCAGAATATTGTACGAAATGGAAATATAAAAATTGGAAATTTATCTTTTGAAGAGGTGGAGAAGTTCAAATATCTGGGAGCAACAGTAACAAATATAAATGATACTCGGGAGGAAATTAAACACAGAATAAATATGGGAAATGCGTGTTATTATTCGGTTGAGAAGCTTTTATCATCAAGTCTGCTGTCGAAAAATCTGAAAGAATTTATAAAACAGTTATATTACCGGTTGTTCTTTATGGTTGTGAAACTTGGACTCTCACTTTGCGAGAGGAACAGAGATTAAGGGTGTTTGAGAATAAGGTGCTTAGGAAAATATTTGGGGCTAAGAGGGATGAAGTTACGCAACACAGAACTGCACGCATTGTATTCTTCACCTGACATAATTAGGAACATTAAATCCAGACGTTTGAGATGGGCGAATTCAGAAATGCATATAGAGTGTTAGTTGGGAGACCGGAGGAAAAAATACCTTTAGGGAGGCCGAGACGTAGGTGGGAAGGTAATATTAAAATGGATTTGAGGGAGGTGGGATATGATGACAGAGAATGGGTTAATCTTGCCCAGGATAGGGATCAATGGCGGGCTTATGTGAGGGCGGCAATGAACCTCCGGGTTCCTTAAAAGCCAGTAAGTAGGTAAGTAAGTAAGTAAACCTTATATTTCGTGTGTGATTATTTTTTATAGTACACAGTGAATATCATTTTCAAATTTTCCATTGAGAACGGCACCCTGGTACATGAAAGAAATGCTTAGGCCTACACATGGAAAAACTGTGTTTCACGTTGGCTGACACAGCTGCAGCATACTTTAAATTAGACACGTCACTTAAATATACATCTTCAATGGCGTCATTAGAATATGTGTTCGATAACACATTTGAAACTTCTATATCCACTGTGTTGACGTGAATTTGTCTTTATGTTCGGTCCAGTACTAGGATGCGATCCGAGAACGCCGACCGACACATTTCCAGACGAGTTTTGTCGCGTCTATAATTTTAATTCTATACTACACGGCAAATTTTAATGAAGTATAGAGTGATTGACAGATGAAGAATCAATGTATCCACCATAACCTTGAGTTGGAGCGAGTGACGTCATCTAGCGATATTCGGGAGGGGGGAAGTTTAAGGCATGAATTGGCGGGTCGCGCAGCAGCCGAGGCAGTGTAACTCCAGTCTCAGAATTCAATTTGCCATCATAAGCACGTTTGTGTTTAATAGTATTTATATGGCGCTGTAGGCCTATGTTAAATTCCTACAACCTGGCACATAATTTTTACAAAATTTTCAGAATTGTTTATTGTTTTAAATAATAAGCACACCATCAAAATCTTAAATACGTCCTCTTATTTTTGTATACACTGTACTTAATTCTATTATTCGGCATATCTCTGCAAGAAATGTGCACGAACTGTTGACTGATACACTTGGAACACAACTACAGTGTTTAGTTGTTTATACTCTGGCGGAGCAAATAAGGAAATAATTTCGCAACAAGTTGCGTGTAATTTTCATTGACTGAACTGTACTCTTGCTTGTTCCGTGAAGTAGCTCGGTTCAAGTTCACAACAACTTTGGCTGTATATAGAATATTCCACCATTACTTTATAGTACTCCACATTCCTTGCTCTGCTGATAATAAATTATTATTTAGGTGAAAATTCTGTATGAGTAATTTTTGTAAACATAATTTAAATCCTATGAAATGTGTGCTTCGTTTGAATAACACAATTCTTCCCTAAAGCTCCATAGGGATATAATAAATTTCAGAGAATTGAGATCGCTGTGTGATTCGCAAGACTGTGTCAACAAGCGAATGGATTACTCAGTAGTCATGTGGAGTCCATATTCCCGTGGAGCAAATGCATTGAAACGGGCAACAAATGGGTCGTTACCACAGTTTACAAGTGACCTCATTTACACGCGGTTACAAAACGGTTGTTTGGAAGACTTGTTTTACGTCCATTGGAGCAGATACCTCCGCAAGCCGGGACTAACTAAACCTCTGTTCTCTCATTGTGAGTTCCAGATGCGACCCCAGTATTAATTTGTTCGCAAGTGTTGAATCACCCAGCAATTCTCAGCAGTTGCATCGTTGCATGTTAGATTATATTTGCGGGTGGCAGTAACAGTGTTAATAGCTTCGCTGTTTTCATCGCAGCCAGTTTGAGGTTTCTGACGATGCCTAGAGGTCATTTAAACTTCTCTCAAAATAGCTACATCGTGCCGGTGAAACATTGAAAGAAATTGTCAATATTAAGAATGATGTGATGCTTTCAGTCTTACTAGAATGTCAGATTTGCAAGTTTATTGGAACATAAATTAATAAAGATGAATATTGTGAATGTCAGCTCAGGTGGCAGAGCGCTAGCTTAAGAAAACCGCGAACCTGAGTTCAAGTCTCAGCGATTGTCGTGCACAAAGTCAAGTTTTTGGGAGAGTTTGTAGGCGTTGTCCCGTTTTCCGATTGCCATTTCATTAAAACTCTTCATAATTCCCATTTCTACATTTCTCAGCACTAGTGGCATCTGTAAATCACACTCGTAGTGTGGGGGAAAATTATAGCTAGATAATGGCTCTACCCTTGAGCAGAAAACTCTTGATACAATTAGAACCATGACAGTCACTATAATCGAGAAACATAAATGACAAAACGAAAATCACTCCAGTTAAACCTATAAAACATATAGTTAAGCTATCTAATAGATCTTACTGAAATTAGAAACAGAACTTTCAGATATAAATCCATGGAGTAGTTTAGGTAAAGAATCTGAGGATATTCTTCTACACGAAACGGATGTAGAGCACTAAAGCAAGAAATTGAAGTTAAAAAAAAGAACCATAGTCCAAAAAAATGCAAATTTGAGATATTAAGCATATATGAGCATGTTCTAGCGGCTATCTACTGAATTAGTTCTTCGGGGAAAAAAGCACCATAGGCCTAGGTTATCAGTGGCGTAGCCAGACTAATTATTTTGGGTGGGCCAGATATGTAGGGTTTAGAAAGTATCTGACCCATCTCCTGACAACGCCGCTGCCGTCAACTCTCTTGAAACTCATTCTCGGAAATCTTATTTAATAACATGCAAAATTATGATAAACAATCGTGCAAGGCATACCTATACAAACGCTTCATAAGGTGAACTGGAGCTGTCGAGATTTCCCAGCAACGAATCTGTCGATCGCTGATGATAGTTCCTTCAACATACCCCAACTTTTCTTCCCCTCAATGGATAGAATTGCTAGATTACAAAGCCTTGTGGTTGACATGATTGTCGAATCTTTCTTCTTTTCAAAGCTTTCAAAAGTTTTATATCATTGCCTTAATGAAGGACGAACATTTACTAATATCCATTTTTGGAGGCTGAGGTGCTTTCAATAACGAATTTGGAAACGCAAGAATATCATCTAAACATACCAAATAAAATAAGGTGTAAAATTTTTCTAGCTGATGTAACAATTCAGTAGCCTCCACAGCTTTCTTCTTTTTATCGCTGCCAGACAATTTTTAGGCCCAACCCAACACAGTTAAATTGGCTCTTGAGGAAATGAACGCAGTTTTGAATTCTTACCTTAATGATATCGACTGTAACTATTGCTCTGGATCCATGGTTAAGTTTTAATGTTGAGTATTTTCCATTTAAAAAAACGCAAAATTCGCATATTTTTTGGGTGGGCCTGGGCCCACCTGGCCCGCCCGCTGGCTATGCCACTGAAGGTTATTGAAGTCAAAATTTTTAGTGGTTTTCATAAAATAACTATAGTCTAAAGACTTTTTTGTGTGAAAACAGTCATTGTCCAGCCAGAACGATGGTAGCATTTACATACAGTGAATGTAAAAAGTATTCGCACGATGATTTTTTACTACAAATTGAGACCTAAATGAAGTACTATTAACTCTTGGTATGAAATTAACTGTTCACGTATAATAGTAATGCATCACATAGCAAATACACACAATGAATTTTCATAATTATGCGTGTAGGTTCTGTCATAGTTCAATAAATTGAATACCTAACAAAATTACAGCGTAAAAAGTATTCGCACACTAAACTCTGTTGACGAATAAAAACATTCCTGCGGAACGCAGTAGGCACATGGTACTAAGGAAATGCTCGTAATTCATTTTCGAAGTCAGTTTGATTCTAGAATCACAAGTAGTATATAGCCATCACGTCAAATGGGACCAAGAGGGAAAGAAATTCTAAGAAAAGAAGGGCTACTATCATTCGTCTGCATAATCAACGTAAAACACTGAGTGAAATATCAACGATCGTGAATAGAGGTACGTCAACCATTAAGGGAATCATAGACAGATACGGGGAAAGAAAATCGAACGAAAATTTAAGGAGAAGTGGCCGGCAGAGAAAAATAAATGAATAAAGTGGTAGAGCAATCATACGAAAAATAAAAAAGAATCCACATATTAGTGCGGCAGAGCTTCAATGTGATCTCGGTATAAGTATACTGTATGTGACAGTACAACCCGAAATTACCTAAGGAGCAGCGAATACCATGCTAGAATTTACCATAGGAAATACTACATGAGTAAAGTTAATAAGAGTAAAAGATTAGAATTTGCTGAAACAAATCTTAAGCGGCCCCAAGAATTTTGGAACAGAATGCTTTTCACTGATGAAAGTAATTTCAATATATTTCAGTCTGATGGGAGAAGTTCTGTGTGGAGAAAAACAATGCTGGACTGGAAAATAAAAACACGGTGGAGTTTGAGTACTAGTATGGGGGTGCATGATCTCAGCAGGAGTGGAGTCGTTGGCTTTTATTGAGGACAATATGGATCATCAACGTTACATTGATATTCTGAAGGGTCATGTAGTGCCTAGTGCCCAAAAATTGGGCTTCAGGGGCAATTTCATATTCATGTAAGACAACGGCCATAAATGTATGGCCCACAATAATCGACTGTGGATTCTCTATAGCATCCCTTCATATCTTCAGACACCTCCCCAGTCACCAGACATCAAACCAACCGAGACCTTTGGGATTATTTAGAAATAAGACCTAGAACTAAGCATATTACCAGTAAAGAGTCTCTAAAGACAGCAATCATAGAAAAGTGGAACAACATTCCAGCAAATATTACTTCAAATTTAGTTAATTCTATCCCCAGAAGGTGAGGCTATTGTAAAATGCAAGGGCTACCTTACAAAATATTGAAATTGAAAAGGAACTGACTAAAGTGTGACCAGTGTGCGAATACTTTTTGTTCGTATTTTTGTTTGGTATCATTGTATTTTAATTAAACATAATTGTTTATATTGAGAATTGTGCAATTAATTGTGTTTATATGTAAACTAGTAACAGAAAATGTATATACTTGTACTTAACTTGTGTTCATGTCTAAAAAGTTGAGAGTATAGGATTTGAAGCACATTTATTATTGCTATATATTTTTATTACCCACCGTGCGAATACTTTTTACACTCACTGTATATCCCATTTATATCATCTTGAAACATTTATCCATATAATTTTAGACTGTAGTAGATTGGCAGTATTGCTTCTTATGTAATCGACAAAAGCCACCTCGAGAAAAATACTTTAGCATGTAAATTGTTGTATTAGTTATGGACTTTGAAGCAGAAGTAACCATATGGAAGAAACGTAAGCAACTAAAGGAGAAAAAACAGGATAGACCAAAGAAAAAGAAGATTAAAGGAAAGATACACTTCAGCCACTACAGAGAATTTTTTTTCTATTAGGCAATTTAAGTTATAATAATTGCACTTATTTCAATTTTCCAAAGTTACTATAACATCTTAAGAAATGACAGGAAAAATTTCATACTTGAAGTGTCAACAACACCCATGACAGACAGTTTTTTGTTTCTCCTTAAATTTTATGTTTTTGTACTGTGGTTGATTCTTTCTTTCTTTTCTTTTCCTTTGAAAAAAAAAACCTTCAATTATGCCACTATTGACCGAGTGTACGCAATGACTAAGAAGCGAACGACTAACATTTTAGTAAACCGCTGTCGTGGACGGAAGAAAAGTTCGAGGCAGAAGAACATATCAGATGATACACAACATTAAGATTCATGGTCGTATGCGGGGACTAAGAGAAAGGCGGAAAATATGAAAGATTGGAGAATGCTGGATTTGCAGTGAAATACCTGCCCTTGGGTAGAAGAACTATGAATGAGTGAAATATTTTTTTATAGAGAGAGAGAGAAGCTATGTACTGAAGTTATTATAGCAAATACAGATTTGTTGATTGTGGGCTATACAAGAATTCTTCATTCACTGTAAAGAGAATATTAGTCAGCATTTATTTTCTTCCGACGGAAAATGTCCGAAGTTTAGCTGATTGTCACATCCATAACTGCTATAGAAGGTGTGAATATGCTAAGAAAGGTGTTAGTACGGATATTTTATTCTATACTTCATTTTCCTTGTAGTTCCTATGGACAGATGTAAAAATTTTGACTAAGTTATTACGGGAGATCTTATCATAAAAAGTGCTCATAAAAAGGCACAGAAAGTTTTAAGTAACATTTCAGCTGCTAACTCGAAACTTTTGACATTATTTCAAAGTGCCTATGAAATGCTGAAATCATTTCGCCCCTAAAAGACGTTCACCATCCGACTTCCGCTAAACTACCTAGTTGAAAAGTATTAAACATGTGAGAAGTTTAATTAAGTTGGGAACACATCTTTCAGTTCCTTCTGTAACAACCACAGTATATCCGCTGAAAAACATAAATTTCTGCATCTCTCAACATTTTGATTAGAACGGTAATAATATCACAGAATGAAATAAAAATTGTCTTTGTCATTGTTGCGAATCACAATCAAGTTCACGCGATGAAATAATTTTTCATCGCTTTTGGATTAACACACGTGGTTTATTATATGTAACGTTATCTAATTTCAAGATATATGTAATTCTTCTGCAAACAAGATTCTATAACATAGCCACCGGCGTAGCTCGGTCGGATAAGGCGTTTGCCTACCGATATGAAGTTGCTCACGGGGGCGGCTGTTTATAGTTAAGATATGGACAGAAATTAAATTTCTTCAACAACCATTTTTTTTATAACGATAACTTTTTAACCCGTGTTTTAAGAATTGCTGTATTAATGCTCCAGTTGCTGCAGTTACTTATATAAATTTATTGTGTAGAAACACTGCCAATAGCACGCTTGCCAGAATATACGGGAAGTAAATTACAGTTTGAAATATCTTCTGAATGAGTGGGAAAAATCTTTTCTCTATATTACTTTGAACATTCTTTATCTTGCACAGTTCCATAAACCTGTTGTATGATATATCACATTGCTTCCTTGATCTTGCTGGTAACAATTCCATGTTACTATCCCTGCAGATTCTCTTATACCTTATATCTCATTTGTTCATTTTCACAATGACTCATTTTCGAGTGTCAGTTCTGAAATTCCACCCATAATGTTTAATAAATTTACCGCCAGATGGCAAGTCACGTCCATCTATACTCTAACGGCAGTTCAGAAATTTTCCTCCAACAAGCTCTTCCACCTATTTCAAGTAATGCTTGTGTAACTAAATTATTAAAATGTCCAATATACTGTATTTATTTTATATGGGACAAAACAAACGACACTGGAATGTCATTTCATTATGTTGGAACAGTATGTATTCAAAATGTGTACCATAACGTTCCACACATCATTCATAACGTTTCTGAAGAATATTGAAGATGTTGATGAAAAAAGGTTGCTGTAAGGACATAAAAATTACGTTATCATCTAGCGTAATTCAGGAATATTTGTAGGTGTGTCATCTGTCTTGAAAACTGATTTTTTCAATATGCTTTATATTTCGGTATCTGGGGTCATGAGATCCATAGAGCAGGAAGGGTATGGAAATGGAGCTTCACAAGAAATTAGGCGATCTCCAAAATGTCGTTGCAGAAGGAAAAGTGACTACGCTTTGGGAACTGTAACACCTGTTGGAGAAGTCGTCCATGATTCTCGTTTATGGTGACGGTTCTTGGATGCCCTGTTGTCCCCTTTCGTTGATATAAGAGTGATCACGTACGACGAACCTTGTCAACGACAGCTAACATTGTTCTCTTATTTGGTGTCTTCTTATTAAATCGCTCCTCATACTGTTCTTACTCTGTAAGACCGGAAATAATGTTCCATGATAAGCACTATCTCCTCTGTTGTGAGAACCATAATTTTATGGCAGAAATCAACACAACACTGAATTCATAATAATTAGGGCTAGGATTTTGATGACCTATAAATCATGAAAAAATTCCTAAAATAATACATTTATGACCTAAAAATCTTTCAAAAATTCCCTAAAATTGGTCTTATATATTTAGCTTAGTAGGAAAAGAGGTTTTGTATTACTTATTTAGACTAGTAATTAAATTAAATTTTACATAATTTTTTCTAAGTTGTACACTTTAATTAATTATTTTACTTGATGTAGTTTCCATGTATGATCGTTCACCTCTGCTTCGGCATGTGGAAGTGAGGTCAGCAATCAGCTGGTCGGTCTTGGCCCTTCATGGGCTGTAGCGCCATGGATTTACTTTACTTTTAGTTTCCATGTAGTCCACCACAAGACCACTCTTATCCATAATCAGGAGTTATAGAGGAGTCTATATTGAAGGGGTAGTTGGCCTGATCCATTACATAGGATGTACTACGTTAAAATGGCAATATTTGTGTAGAAAAACGATTAAAATATTATACAAAATAATGGGTATTAATGAACAAAATATGTAAAGAAAATATCAAAGGAAATAAGCATTATTTTACATTAATAATGGGGATTTATGGCCAAAATTAAATTAAAATGCCTAAAAAATGATCGAATAAAACAAAAGATGCTCTTATGAGTTCAAACAGGCAAAGAATGCAAAAAAATGCCCTATATGTCTTAAAACACTCAGTTTATCACATAATATATAAATACTGAAGCAGCTATGTTCCTGGCTTACTAGAAAAAAGATGCAATTTCATCAAAATCCTAGCCCTAATAATAATTTTATCAAACTATTACCATAGTCTAGTATAATATACAGTCACGAAGCTCACTACGTAGGGAATATGCATCCAATGACAGTTGAACTTTAGTTGCTACCCATTAGGAACGCTACTATCGCCTCGTCACAGACAATGTGAAGTAGTACCGGTACAGTCTATTGTTTCTAGTACTCTCAGTTGCTAACCGCTTGGAGCGCTGTATCGCGAGAAATACAAAAAATCACCTCAAGCTTCGTGGCTGTATGATATTAGACTGTGCTATTACATACAATAAATAAATATTTCGTTGCTAGGGAAGCGTGGACAGCAGATAAGCAATAATTTCAGTGTCGTTTATTTTGCCGCATACCGTAAATATTGAACGGTCAGATAAAATATAAAATACGACACACATGTTAAAACGATTGTACGCGTAGGTTTGCTACACTTGGCTTGTAGTCTAGTTTCTCAGACATCCCTACTCACAAAATAAAATGTCATTTTTAATACTTGTATCGTAAATGACAGTTCTTTATGCTTCGTAGAATGAGAAACTAAAAGTACTACCGATAACAAAACTATCGAGAAACCGACACAATTGAACATTCTTGTCGGTTAAACGGGAAGTAGCTCTGATATAATAACTAAAATAGTATTTACTGTTATAATCCAAACGTTCTTGAGAATATGTGGTTACAGTATTTTAATTTTCAAATTGTTCTTGTTATTATATAAAAAAAATCACGGTTTAGATTAAAGACCCATCTTGTCTCCAATGTCTTTGGTCTTCGTCTATTTTTTTTTCCTTTTTGGCTGGTACTGCATTAGCTTGAAAGCGACGCGATCATTATTCACTCGTGAAACAACTTGGCACTAGTCTTCCCTGTATTTGAATACTGTATCGATTTTATTTGCATCTCGAATCGCTATCGATTATCTATAATCCTTTGATAGTAGAGCAATGTGTATCTTGCTAATGGTCTCAACACTCGTATCTCTCCTTCGAAGTTGAGACCCATAGCTGACCCATACCTATGTGAGGGGGAAGGACTGTCACAGGTTTATAAAATTTCAAAATCGTTTCTGGTCTGACACCATCTTCGATCTCTTTATAATCCCAAGGAGTTCTGGAATTTATGCAATTCCGATTCAATGTCCGTAGATTCAAAGAGCAATGAGATCTTAAACTTCCTATTCCAAAGTATTTATTATTCGTTTTTGACATCGGTTTGCCGATCACCAAGGTCCTGAGTAAAAATGTTAGACGGAATAATTGTTTGACGTCAACGCTCTTGAATGAAGGAACGTAATAGTCATTCCAAAATATTTGAATACCATACCATTACGAAAGGGGTTACTAACTGGATAATTAACTGTTATGAAAGTGAAAAACAAGTAAAAATTATTTGCATCAGGCCTAATGTTGGGTATCAAAAAATAAAGAAGTTAAAAGTGGACGGCTTGAAATACTTGAGGTGCACTATAAGTAATATCATGAACTGCTGACAGAAAGTCAAAAGGAAGATAGCAATGGCAAAGGAAACTCTTAATATAAAAAGAAACATCTTCTGACGACCTTTGGAAAAAACTAAGGAAGTGCTTTGTGTGGAGTGTGACATTGTGTATGACAGAAACGTAGACATTATGACGAAGTGAACAGAAGCGACTAGAAGAATAAGAATACAGGGTGTTTCAAAAATACGGGGCATAATTTCAGGTATGTATTTCCCACATGTAGACAAACAAAATAGTTCATTACAACATGTGTCCGGAAATGCTTTATTTCCGAGTTATGGCCTTCACAACATTGAAATTCACCGGAACGTTTTTCTTTCCGCAGGTCGTTGCCGTCAAAGGAGACATTAAGAGGGCATTCTGACAGTTCATTCCGAGGCGAAGGTTACATTCAGTGTTGTGTAGGCGTTAGACTGTGCGACATGTATTCAAATCAAGAGCTGGCAGAGATACACTTCATGTACGGTAAGGCGGACGGCAATGCTGCGCTGGCATATCGTTTGTACCAGGAGAGGTACCCACAGCGACAATGTCCAGATCGGAAGACATCTGTACGTCTCCATTACCGTCTGTGCGAGTATGGAAAATTTAACTCTCCTGGTTTGGGAAGGGGACGACCAAGATCTACAACTCCAGAAGTACAGGATGAGATTCTGGAGGCTGTGAACATGACTCCTTCTATCAGCACACGAAGGGTAGCGTTGCAAGTCAATGTTCCTCATACGACTGTCTGAAGACTGTTGAAAGAGTATCAATTGTACCCTTATCATTTGCAACGTGTACAGGCCCTGTCACCAGCAGATTACCCTGCACGAGTTAGGTTCTGTCAGTGGTTCTTGCAGCAGTGTGGTGAGGTCTGTATTCAAGCAGGAGGTGGACATTTTGAACATCTTCTGTGAAGACAACGACCTGCGGAAAGAAAAACGTTCCGGTGAATTTCAATGTTGTGAAGGCCATAACTCGGAAATGAAACATTTCCGGACACATGTTGTAATGAACTATTTTGATTGTCTACATGTGGGAAATACATACCTGAAATTATGCCCCGTATTTTTTAAACACCCTGTATAGTGTAAAGGTAGGTAATTAATTAGTGAAGTGATGTAAATAGCAAAGTGAGCGGGAAATGTGAATTAAATATGTTACATGTCAGTAAGGGCTAAGAATTAGGAAAATAAGGAATGTACGAGTAGTATCAGGTGGGATAGAGAATGCGAAGAAAAGATTTTGTATGTAAGAGTGTAACAATTAAGAGATTGAAACGGTAATGGGAAGTATGTATAGTGAAAATAGTATGAAATAAATAGTAAACGTAATGGTAGGGATAGGGAAATTAGTTTTAGATAGTTTTAGAACGATATATATATATATATATATATTATCAGATGAATAAAGTGCGAAATAGGTGAAGTGATAAGTAAAAGAATGGACACGGAAGAAATTTATGCTCGACCATGCCGAAATGTAGTAATTATACACCTGGTAGCAGTCCTTTAATGCATGTCATTAAAGTAAGTACACCTACTCATTAAAGTACAGGTGTCCAGCCAATGACAAGCCAGCTTACAGGTGTTCAGCCAATGACAAGTCAACTTTGTACCGTTATAAAACAGCAAGTATCGATTATTCTCGGATATGCAATCGAAAGAGAATTAGCGAAAAGTCACAGAGGCTGGAAATCCAATACTGTCGCAGAAGGTTATGTTCTGTTACTATAATAATTAGCGTTAATTGTAAATAATATTCAAATAAATTCAATCTGTCATCTCATTTTTCAATGTCTAATTTAATTTCAATGTTATATCTAAGTTAATATTTAGTTTACTCTGTAGGTTCTTATAGGCTATCAAGGCCAATGTGGACATCTGTTCCTCGGAAAAAATCAATACTTTCGCATCTGCGCACATCTCACAATTTACGAGGTATTGCTCAAGGTCAGTTAGATACAAATAAAATGAATAATTTCAAGTTAGAAATATGGTCGAGCATAAAAAGTCGTATGAAACTCGCCTATAATGGTAATTAAGAAGCTCATATGAAAATGATGAAACTCGCTTGCGCTCGTTTCATAAACATCCACACTCGCTTCTTAATTACTGTACTATCATTATAGGCTCGTTGCATAATGTACTATTAAGTGCATGAGTCGTCAACTAAGTTTAAAATTGATGTATGTAGTGAATGGGAATGCTGGTCCGAAATAGGAAAGTGAAGGCCAGTAGGACCAAACGTTTGAGTGACATATATCATATCATATCATATCATATCATATCATATCATATCATATCATATCATATCATATCATATCGTATACCATATCGTATATCATATCATATATATCATATCATATATCACATCACATCATGTCACGCCACGCCACGCCACATCATATATTCGGCCTGGATAGCGTAGTCGGTATAGCGCTGGCTGTTTGTGCTCGGGGTTGCGAGTTCCATCCCGACCCAGGTCGATGGCATTTAAATCTGCTTAAAAGCGACAGGCTCATGTCAGCAGATTTACTGGCATGTAAAAGAACTCCTGTGGGATAAAATTCCGGCAAACCGGCGACGCTGATATAACCTCGGCAGTTGCGAGCGTCGTTAAATAAACCATAATTTAAATTTCAAATTTATGTCATATCATATCATATCATATCACATCATATCATATCATATCATATCATATCATATCATATCATATCATATCATAAATCCAATATTATCTGACATAACATATTTTACATACCGGTACTAAGAATAAAGAACTTTCACACAATCCAAGACATTTCATAAATTCTCCGCCACTTTTTTCATGTCAGGGAAGATGAAATGGTTTACCCGTACGTCCTAAATATCTAGAAGTTACTTTTGCAGCATAAAAGCTAGTTTTCCTGACTACACATAACAGCAAAGTGAAAACCGAAAATAATAGTATTTAATCTGCACTTGTGTTAATATTATCACCTTTCTGCTGACATTTAAACACGATATTTTAAGTACTGAACATACTCTCCAAGTAAGTATTTAGCATTATGTCTGTTAAAATTAAATTTTAACACTCATCTCCCAGTATATTAATAGAGCAGTTTAATAAAACAGTATTATATCTTTGTAGAAGAGGAAAAGCATTGAAACATAACGCCACTTTGTGCCCCGAGGTTCAATTCATTAAACATAGCAGAAAACTGCAGACCAGACAGAGAAGACTTGCCAAATTAAAATCCCCTCTTTCGTTTATCTTTTGTTCCTTTAGGCAAACGTCTACCGAGTTTTAATGACTATAAGCTAAGACGCCAGAGAGCCTTCCCTGTTGTTAATTGCGATTCCCTCATTTTCATTTTCTTTTTCTTTTACTTTCTTGTTCTACTAAGTAGGAACACTAGAATGGTAACGTGCTGGTTGAAAATGCAGCTCAACCAGATAAGATTGTGTGCAGAGACTTTGAGATTTATCTCCTATTAGAGATAGGTTCGAGTTCCTTATCTAGTATTATAACTCTTACTTTGTGGTCTTGCACTATTGTCATCATATGTTTTAGAAGTCCCGCATCTTGTGAATGTCAAGTGTTGATTAATAATAATAATAATAACAATAATAATAATAATAATAATACAACTTACAAATGGCTTTTAGAGATCCATGAAGTTCATTGTCGCTCTTCACAAGCCCGCCTTTGGTCCCTATCCTCAGTAAGATTAATGTACTCCCTAGCATCAAATCCCAACTTCCTCAAATTCATCTTAATATTATCCTTCTATCTACGTCTCGGCCTTCCCAAAGATGTTTTTCCCTCAGGTCTCCCAACTAACATTCTATACGCATTTCTGAATTCACCCATACGTGCTACATGCCCTGTTCATCTCAAATGTCTGTATTTAATATTCCTAATTATGTCAGGTGAAGAATACAATTCGTGAAGTTCTACGTTGTCTGACTTTGTTTATTCTCATCCCTCTTAGTCCCAAATATTTTCCTAAGCACCTTATTCTAAAACACTCTTAACCTCTGTTTCTCTCTCAAAGTGAGAGTCCAGGTTTCACAAGAACAACCGGTAATACAACTGTTTTATAAATTTTAACTTTCAGTTCTTCTTACAGCAGACTGTATGACAAAAGCTTCTCAACCGAATAAGAGCAGGCATTTCCCATATTTATTCTGTGTTTAATTTCCTTTCGAGTGTAATTTATTATTTGTTATTGTTGCTCCATAGTAGACCTATTTGAATTTTTCCACTTCTTCAAGGGATAAATTTGTAATTTTTATATTTCCATTTCGTACAATATTCTGGTCACGAGATATAATCATACACTTAGTTTTTTCGAGATTTACTTTCAAACCTTTCTCCTTACTCGCTTCAAGTAAAATTCCCGTGTTTTCCAGAACAGTTTGTTGATTTTCTCCTAACATATTCACGTCATCCGCATAAACAAGCACCTGATGTAACTCGTTCATTTTCAAACCTTCTCCGTTTTCCATTTTTTTTTCATTTCTTCATTTCATTTCTTCTACTCCATAGATCTAATATTAGTATTGAATATTTAAGTTACGGAACAAACCAAGAGTCTGCTTTGGATTCGATTATTGGACTCAAAGTTATTTTTATTAGACATTACTGCGAAGCGTAAAGTCTTAGATGTGAAAATACAGAAAGAATAAATGAAGATATAGAGGATTTAACACTGGCCACCCTACTCCCATTATCTCCTGGCTTAGTTGCCTCATGAGTAATGCCTTATTCTGTCAATTACGAGGTTCCAACCTACCTTAGGACTTTTGACTAAACAACAACAACAACACCACCAAATACTGAAAGAAATCAATGAGGGTAAAATCTTCAATGTACGGATGCAAAAATTGTTTCACTATGCATGATCATTATAGTATTCTGATATCGTATTTTTTAATTATTTTGCTAAGGTTCAAAGAAGTCAAATTTTAATTTGGGAGCGAGTATAGCGTACAACGATGCAATAAGTCATCAGCACTTTGGCCTACATCGTCTGTTCCCGCGTAATATGACCCACCTTTATGGCGAAGGAGCAAGTGACCGCACAGTAATTTGTTTCATTCTATTAGTTGTTCGGTACTGTATTATCTAGTGGATATTTCTAATATTTACAGAGTAAAAGTTCTACTCATTAAACCCTCGATGATATTAATGTGCAATTTCACATTAGCCAGTGAATAGTTCGACGATGAAAAACAACTTCACAGTAGTAAACTAATCCCTCGACGATGACAACGAGCAACTTCACATAAAACGAACATCTCGACATTAACAACGATCAACTTCACAATATCAGACGAACAATGACAATGAGTAACTCTTAATCTTGCCAAAAAAAAATTTAATCTTGTAAAATTTTGACTTGCTCCACATCTTAAAGCTTCAATCCTAATGTAAGATCTAAGGAATACAATAAATGAAATGAAATGAAAGTAAAATACAATGTCAAACGCACATCCTGGCAGTGATAACAAGCAAGTTCACTATAGCAAACGAACATCTCGACAATGACAACAAGCAAGTTCATAATAGCAAACGAGTACCTCGACGATAACATGGGAAACTTCAAATAGCCAACAAACATCTTGACTATGACAATGAGCAACGTCACAATATCAAACAAACATCTCAGACTATGACAACGTGAGATTTCACAATATCAAGCGAACATCTCGGACTATAGAATGTGCAACTTCACAATATCAAATGAACATCTCAGACTATGATAACGTGCAATTTCACAATATCAAATGAACATCTCAGACTATGACAACGTGCAATTTCACAATATCAAATGAACATCTCAGACTATGATAATGTGCAATTTCACAATATCAAATGAACATCTCAGACTATGATAACGTGCAATTTCACAATATCAAATGAACATCTCAGACTATGACAACGTGCAATTTCATAATATCAAATGAACATCTCAGACTATGATAACGTGCAATCTCACAATATCAAACGAACATTTCAGACTATGGTAACGTGCAATTTCACAATATCAAATGAACATCTCAGACTATGATAACGTGCAATCTCACAATATCAAACGAACATTTCAGACTATGACAACGTGCAATTTCACAATATCAAAGGAACATCTCGGACTATACAATGTGCAACTTCACAATATCAAATGAACATTTCAAACTATGACAACGTGCAATTTCACAATATCAAATGAACATCTCAAACTATGACAACGTGCAATTTCACAATATCAAACGAACATCTCGGACTATACAATGTACAACTTCACAATATCAAATGAACATCTCAGACTATGACAACGTGCAATTTCACAATATCAAATGAACATCTCAGACTATGATAACGTGCAATCTCACAATATCAAACGAACATCTCGGACTATACAATGTACAACTTCACAATATCAAATGAACATCTCAAACTATGACAAAGTGCAATTTCACAATATCAAACGAACATCTCGGACTATACAATGTACAACTTCACAATATCAAATGAACATCTCAAACTATGACAACGTGCAATTTCACAATATCAAACGAACATCTCGGACTATACATTAAGCAACTTCAGAATATCAAATGAACATCTCAGACTATGATAACGTGCAATTTTACAATATCAAACGAACATCTCGTACTATACACACTATCAAATAAACATTTCGATGGTAAAGACAATAAACTTCACAAGACAAAAGAATATCGATAATGATAAAGAGCAACTTCACAATATCAAACGAACATCTCAACAATGACAATGAGTAACTTCTCAGTAGCAATCAAACAACTCGGTTGTAACAACGATATTCTTTACAATAGTACAAGTATACGAACAACTCGACTATGACAACGAACAATTTCACAAATTTAATGTATTAATAATGGAAAACATTAATAAATAATAACAACGACGGAGAATTCTGTAGGAACAAAAATTAATAATATCTCATAAACTTCACAAATACCCAGTGAACATCTCAACGACGAAAGTGAACATATCAATTATAATGATTAATGTCTTGAAGAAGGCGACTAACAGCTCGATGATGGCAATGAATACTTGACAATATGATATTATCGAACATCTCGACAGTAACGCTGTGTATAGTACGCTCTTCTTGTTTCTAGTCATTTTCTGCTCCGAATTTTGAAAAATAATATATTCCTTTAGTAGACCTATTACTGAGTGAGAACATTCGAAGAACATTCGAGAGACCTGTAGCAATCCAACACTGTATAGTAAACGTGTAATATCTTGGAACAGTGTCGGTTTCGCAAACTGTGAAGAACCGCGTTATGTAAATCAAGGTCCATTAAAAGTGCAATATCGGAGACACAGATTGTAGTGAGGGCAAGCCCTTGGGTAATTCTGAATAACAACTCTAAAGTTAACCCATTCGTGTAACCATCTATGGCAGCATCATCGCAAAGCATATTGAAAATATCGGAAAAGAACAGACAGACAACCCCTGGTTCCCACAGCGCAATCACAATGCAGGACTTGCAACTAACTTTTATGGATATGGCTGTGAACGTAGACGATGATCGCGGCTTGCTCACAACTGAACATGATAATGTCTCCCAGAATCTGCAATACTCTTAGTGTGGAGAATGCCGTTCTCCTGTAGCTTGCGATAAAGAAATATTATCTGCTTGTATTAAGATGAAAACGAAGAAATTCTGACTATGTCTATGTATTCGTATTTCTTTTATATGTTTATGTCTTTGTGTATATCTTTATTGTTTACTCGTTTATTAGATCTTATTTCTATTAGCCGTAATCAAATGAAATCCGTTCGAGCCGATTTATAAATTGGTGAGGTACAGTACCTACATAAAAAAATGTTGGTAGAAGTTACATCAATGTTTAAGGCAGGCATGCCAAATTCAGTTGAAGGGGAAAGTACGACGTCAACCTCATTTCAAATCTTTTAGACACGATTGATGTCCATGCATCGCTCTGAATCTCAAACTTGCTTCATTGGCGGGTAGTACATAAACTCATATTGTAAAAACATTCACCACTCTAAACACACATTAGGATAGGATCGATAAATCCATGCACAGACTATTGAACATTCATCTATTTAACTGATCACAGACACTTCTTGTTTTGCACTAATGTATCAATATTCAGCTTGATTGTGTTAGTACATAGACGAAGAGCAAAGACAAGATGAAAATCATTCATCAAAAGAATTGTTCACAATAATACGTCCATCCTCTGATTGAGGTTCTCGCTGTTATGTACAGTAGTGGCAAAAAAACCGGACCGACCCTTGTAGCTAATTTCAGAGCCTTGTTCACTCCAGAGCATGATAGACTGGTAACTAAGACTTCCGCCGTTCGAATCCTGCCTGGGAAGGAAACTTTTTTTTTGTTTCTTATTCAAATTCATTCCAAATACGTTTCGATTGCTGCTAAATTCATGTTCTGGGCATAATAAGTTAATTAAGTAGTAAAATATCGCTGCAATCGAAAAGTATTGGGAATAAATTTGAATAAGGAACAAAGAAAGTCTCCTTCCTAGGCAGGATTCGAACCACGAAAGTCTTAATTACCAGTCTATCGTGCTTTGGAGTGAACAAAGCTCTGAAATCAGCTACAAGGGTCGGTCCGGTATTTTTGTCACCACTGTACATTTATTGTTCGATTAATTAAAATGTGTCTTAGTGAAACTTACAGCAGAGTCCGTATAGGTCAGTTTCTATCTGATGATTTTCCAATTCACTGCGGGTTAAAGCAGGGAGATGCACTATCACCTTCACTTTTAACTTCGCTCTAGAATATGCCATTAGGAAAGTTCAGGATAACAGAGAGGAATTGAACGGGTTACATCAGCTTCTTGTCTATGCGGATGACGTGAATATGTTAGGAGAAAATCCTCAAATGATTAGGGAAAACGCGGATATTCTACTTGAAGCAAGTAAAGAGATAGGGTTGGAAGTAAATCCCGAAAAGACTAAATATATGATTATGTCTCGTGATCAGAATATTGTACGAAATTGAACTATAAAAATTGGAGATGTATCCTTCGAAGAGGTGGAAAAATTCAAATATCTTGGAGCAACAGTAACAAATATAAATGACACTCGGGAGGAAATTAAACGCAGAATAAATATGGGAAATGCCTGTTATTATTCGGTTGAGAAGCTTTTGTCATCTAGTCTTCTGTCCAAAAATCTGAAAGTTAGAATTTATAAAACAGTTATATTACCGGTTGTTCTGTATGGTTGTGAAACTCGGACTCTCACTTTGAGAGAGGAACAGGGTGTTTGAGAAAAAGGTTCTTAGGAAAATATTTGGGGCTAAGAGGGATGAAGTTAAAGGAGAATGGAGAAAGTTACACAACGCAGAACTGCACGCATTGTATTCTTCACCTGACATAATTAGGAACATAAAATCCCGTCGTTTGAGATGGGCAGGACATGTAGCACGTATGGGCGAATCCAGAAATGCATATACAGTGTTAGTTGGGAGGCCGGAGGGAAAAAGACCGTTGGGGAGGCCGAGACGTAGATGGGAAGATAATATTAAAATGGATTTGAGGGAGGTGGGATATGATGATAGAGACTGGATTAATCTTGCTCAGGATAGGGACCAATGGTGGGCAATGAACCTCCGGGTTCCTTAAAATCCAGTAAGTAAGTAAGGAACTGTACATGTATTATCGGGCAGTACTGTACATCTCACTTGACGAAATGTGTCAGAGGAAGAAAAATTGTTTGTATGAATCTGAAGTCTGATTATGTAGCTAGTCGGCGATGTCTGCAATGGAGGGGGAAAGGAACTGACCACCCTACCTCATTACTCCTGACCTAGTTACCTCATACGTAGTGGCTTCTTGTTATCAATTGTGAGGTTCAGACTTGTCTTCGGATAGCTGACTGAAAGCAATAATATGTATAAATACCTCAAATATACACACTATTTTAGTAATTTCGGTCATAATGCAGACATGCATCCACTTTACACTAACTGTGTATCCTAAGTGTCCAAAGGGTCAGTATCTCCCTATCATTCTCTTCACATAATATAATGCTTTGCACGGCGTCCTTAAATTCATCAATGGTGTCAAGGATGATCGCTGGTTGCATTAGGATGGGCAACCTGCTCATTATGCCATTTCCATCCTTGAGTACCTCAGTGAGACGTTTCCACAACGCTGGATTGGTCGTGGGTCACCTATCTTACTAGGCCATCTCGCAGCCCTGACTTCGCAATTAGTGACAGTGCGCTGTGGGATTTTATCAAGAGCATTGCTGCACAGGAACGGTACGACAACATTGATGATTTGAAGACTGCCATGTGACGCGCTTTCCAACAGATTACACTAACAGTGCTGAGGCTAATGTCACACCGAACCTGCCGATACATTATTTTATGTGAGGAGAATAATGGGGGACATACTGACTCTTTGGACACTTAGTACGCATAGCTAGTGTAAAGTGAGTGTATGTCTGCGTTATGACCGAAATTATATATATAATCTTTCCGCTGTAAGAAAAATCCTAATACGTGGTACAGTCATTAAGTTCTGACACTGACGCCTGAAGGGTAGGCACCCACAAGAATCTGGATGTCTCAGAAGATGCCGCGTGATACGGCGTACACTTAAACAGATCGACATCCTCCCTCAATATAGTCGCCGTTGGCCGCTATGCACGTCTGCCAACGTTGGTGTAGCTGCTGGAAGCACCGCTGAAAGATGTTGGCAGGAAGATGCCATATGGCTTCTCTTGTGGCAGTCATGACCTTTTCGGCCGCATAAAAATTACGCCCACGTAGGATTCATTTCATGAGGGGAAAGAGAAACAAAATCGCATGGTACAAGATCAGGTGAGTACGGAAGGTGTGGCAAAACAGCGACCTGTTGCCTTGCAAGTTCCTCTTCGAGAAGGATGGAGCGATGTGCAGCGGCGTTGTCGTGTAGCAACAGCCAATTCTTCCTATGCGAAATCTCAGGACGCTTACGACGAATTGAATTGCGTAAACGGCCAAGAATCTCTTTATAGAGGATCTTGTTTACAGTTGCACCTTGTGGGATGAATTCTATGTGAACAATTCCATTTGAATAAAAAAAAACTGTTAAAGCATCACCTTGCCTTTTGACCTGTCTTGTTGCGGATTTTTCTGTCGTGGAAATAATGGCGTTTTCCAGGTGGCGGATTGTCGCTTCAGTTGCGGATCGTAAAGGAAACACCATGTTTCGTCTCCAGTTATGATCGGTTATAGCAGTTTCGCCTAATTTCTGACAGAACGTGACGTTTGGCCGTTGCTGAAACTGCAACATACTCGAGTTCCGACGCGCGCATTCAAATCACCGTCACAACAATGACCGTAGTTCTGCTTACACTATATGCACGTAACTGTATGATGCTGGGACGAGAGACTAACTGACAAGATACCATATCACGGCGCCACCTATCCGTTCTAGTGCACCACACCGCCACTATGCCCTCAGTCTCAGAACTTAATGAATGTACCACGTATAAACAACAGCATGTGACTGAAGTGAGGCTTCGTTGGCCGCTGTTAGGCGCCATAGATTCTCAGTACGAGTTCCCGCCTACTGTTGTACGTTCTGTTTCATGTTGAACATTTCCCGTTACTCATCGAGTAGGCCTAACCTCACTACTATGCATTCGTTTGCTTAGGAAACATTTGATTTATAATTACTGTAATTTAAAACTCATTTAACTTATTATATACATTTAAGACTATTTGTTTTTCTCCGCTTTTGAGAGGGTTTCCACTCTTATGATTAATAACCACACACACCGAGAATGCAGAAGCCATACTTCAGTACCAAGTGCTTACGTGAACAACTACGAGCTTGTTACAAGAACAGACTACCTAGGTATTACTGTTGGAATTCATCCGCGTTCATAGTACATAGCAAAATACAAAAGTATCTTTTCTTTTACATGGTGTTTTATATATAAGTGAAGTTATGTGTTTCATCGTAGGCCTATTTAACAACTAAAATTCATTTTTTTATTTTCAAATAACACAAGATTATGGTTTCCAAATACGAACTATTTTTTCCTGCGTCATGTGAGTGTTTCGACTGGGAGCCTATCACGGGTATGACGGGTATGCGTGTTTATATTTACATTATGATTTTTCTTAAAGCGAAAACAGTATAAATAGTGTTAATATTTGAGGTATTTGTAGAGGGTTACAGAACTTTGTGCCCATCCTGTACATTATCAAAGTTTAAAATTAAATAATTCATAGCTTCAAAGATATAAAGTCGTATAATTGGATAGAACTGCGAAACAGTTATTTCATCTTTTAATCTTCTACGATGCTTGAAAATATCCAAATAATTTTAGTCATACACCGAGCAAAATTGATAAATGGATTGATTTGCAATTATATAACTGTGGCTACTTGATTTTACCTAAGGATCCTCGTTAAAAAATGTAGAAGTTATATTTCATACAAATCTTTTAAAATGTTTTACTGTATATGTGACGAAATACATAATGTCTGCAAGTATTACGATTTACCGTATCTTTCTCAATTCATTAATGATCTATTGCCGTCTTTTCTTCATCTTGTTCTGCACATCCATTAATGAATATTTGTGATCATATTTTCCTTTTCCTGTCAATTTCTTTTCTGTATGTTCTAAATTTTGCACAGTGAGCACTCCAGTCAACAGGTTCATGTTATGGTGCCATGAGAATATTTTTCGTCACACCCGTCTTCTTCCTTCGTTCTTTCTCTCAGTTATGAGCTGTAGTAGTTTGTACTTTATGTTCCAAATGACGTGTCCAAGATACGAGTTCTTTCTTCTTTTATGATAACCAATAAACTCTAAGCCTACTTTTCGACCTCCATTCGCTTCAGAGCGCCTTCTTTTGTCACTCTAGCTGTGTGTGGTGTTTTGAGAATTTTGCTGTAAATCCACAAATTTAAAGCTTATTTCACAGTCTCCAAATAACAGGTGTATAACTATAAACAAATTTCACTTAGGACAGCTCCGTTCTAAAAGTGACATGGGCAAGTAAAAAGCTCCATTAGCGGTGATTCAGCAGCAGCAGTAGTATCGAGTGGCTAGTGGAGGGTTAGCGACGACCCTTCAATACGTCGGCTCGATATTGGTCTATTGTGCACCCCGAATTATGGGATGAATGAGAATGAGTTGTACCAGCCCACCGGTCGCATGAGATCCCTCCTACATCCCCCCGCCATAAGTTCATACGGTGACCAAGCAGCACAGGATTCATTCCGATATCTCGTATAAGGTGTCAAAGCGCCCTCGCAAATGTTCTTAAGGGGAGACGATGGTAGGCTATATTTGGTGAAAAATGAGTAAATTTTCAAAAAAAATTCTTCAAAATACTCCGTGATATGTGTGGATGCATAGCATAACATTTTGTGGGTATTTGTGCCCTTATCGGATGTTGAGTCGCCATTTTTAAACTTCCTGCGTTATGGATTTTTAAATCACTCGCCCACTTTCATCGTTGTTTCCGGTAAATTAAATTTTCAATTTTTTTTTTCTTTAAAATACTCTTTGATATGTGTGGAATGCATTGCATAACATTTTATGGGTATTTGTGCCCTAATCGGATGTTGAGACATCATTTTTAAACTTCCAGCGCTATGGATTTTTAAATCACACGCTCAATTTTATCGGTTTCCAGTAACTTTATTTTTTTGCTACATTGCCAGACAAAAATTGATATAATTTCTGAACTATTAAAGATACATGCATGACATTTAGAACACACATTCTTTAGACTATTAGGAAACGTTTCTCTGTAACAGAATTTTGTTAATTGATTTCATTTTAAAAATACGTCCGTTTGTTTGCAAGAAAGGAAATCAGAAAATTGTTATTAAATTTTAATTGTTTATTTTACAAACGTAGGGACTAATATCAAAATTCTGTTACAGACAGTTTGTAGAACATGCTTTTGCAAATACATTGTAAAAAAAAAGTTTGAATCTATCTTTAAAAACGGTTTAGATATATCGATTTAGTACAATCCTGCATTGTGTATATTTTTTTTTTTCAAATTTGGGCCCCCAAATAATTTTTTTTTTTCAAAATATTTATATTTTGTTGAGTTCCTACAGCTATGAGCTCTCTACATACAAACAATTAATTAGTTTACACCAAATAGGAAAAAAGTTAAAAAAAATACCATCCTCTCTCCTTAAGGAATGAATCCTAGCACAGATAGGTATTGCGAAAGGCTCAGAACCCAGAGACGGTTTCGGAGAGGACGCCCCTCCTACAACCGGACGAAGACTGCGACATGACCTGAATAAGCCTGTGGAATTAGATGATTAAGAAGAATGATATAATATGAATTCCAAATTCTTTGTCTACAGGGAATAGGAAGGGAAATGGACATTGGCAATGGAATTTTCAACTCGACATTTGCCCTAAATAACTTTGGAAAACCACGGAAAAACCACAGTCTGTTTGGTTGGTCAGGAGATTTGAACCTCGGACCTCCTTAATGCGAGTTCCGTGCTTAACCCTTTCTTACCTATAGATACCATATGGTATCTATAGGTATGTCATTAAAGGTCAGGTCTTTCAGCCAATGACGACTAAGGTTACAACTGTTCAGCCAATGACAGGTCAGCTTTCTACCGTTATAAAACCGCAAGTATCGATTATTCTCGTATATGCAATCGAAAGAGAATTAGCGAAAAGTCACGGAGGCTGGAAATCCAATACTGTCGCAGAAGGTCATGTTCTGTTACTATAATAATTAGCGTTAATTGTAAATAATATTCAAATAAATTCAATTTGTCATCGCGTTTTTCAGTGTCTAATTTAATTTCAATGTTATCTCTGTAGGTTCTTATGGCCTAGCAAGGTCAATGTGAACATCTGTTCCTCGGAAAAAATCAATACGTTCGCGTCTCCGCACATCTCACAACATACGGGACATTGGCCAAGGTCAGATACAAAGAAAATTAATAATATCAAGTTAGAAATATGGTCGAGCATAAAAAGTCGTATGAAACTCGCCTATAATGGTAATTAAGAAGCTCGTATGAAAATTATGAAACTCGCTTGCGCTCGTTTCATAAATATCCATACTCGCTTCTTAATTACCTTCATTATAGGCTCGTTGCATAATGTACTATTATAGCATTTATATACTTGTGTGTTACATATTAAGGTAAATTTTGCTGGATAACTTCTATTTCAATACATTTTCATCAATATAGTTTTGTTTCAAATGTTGCCACTCCCGTAACTTGGTCCTAATACAGCTATTTGTTTCAACATGGATTGCTTGTAAATTTAATTTGGGTTAGAAAGGGTTAACGCACGAGCCATTTCACTCGGTGGTGATTCTGCAAGTCAGTTTTCTGCAATAACATCTCGCGACTTAAGCATTATATTACAAACTATGTAATATATTGACTTACGTTATAGGCTAACAATTCCTGGTACTGTCGATTATTGGAAATGTATCTCGATACCTTTTATACAATTTCTATGTGATACAGGTATCATAAATGAAGCTCAGCTGTTCTATTGCGAATTGCATTGCTACAAACTAAACTGAACTGCACTGAATGGAAATCAGTTGACTTGCTACAAGACTTTGCATTTGATAATCAGTAATCTTATTTTGTAGTAAAATACCATCCATGTTAATTGCGGATGACACTTTATCACATTATTTCTGCCGATCTTCTACCTATAGTCAAAATATTTGTAATAATCATTCTGGACCACTGGCATAGCTGATCGGCTAAGGCGGGTTCGATTCCCGCTGGGACTGAGTACCTGGTTGGGTTTTTCCAAGGTTTCCCCAACCGTAACTCAAATGTCAGGTAATCTATGGCAAATCCTAGGTCTCATCTCGCCAAATATCATCTCGCTGTCACCATTTCCATCGACGTTAAATAGCCTTGGAGTTGATACAGTGTCGTTAAATAACCAAGTAAAAAAATAATAATAATTCTGAAAACACGGACCACTACATAGCTCCCTGCAATGAAATCCAGAAATAATAATTCAAAGAATGAATTTAATTTAGGACAGTAACCACGGACAGAAAGAAATGTCTTCCGTTTTTATTATCATTCTCAACTCGAAATGAGATGCCTTGTATTAGCGCAAAACAGCGTATCTTTTCTGCAGAAGATTCCGAAGTTGTCATTACCATAGAAGGTAAATAATAATCCTTAGGCCTACTTTTTGATCTGGCAGTACATCCATCCCAGGACTCGTCTAACTGGTTTACTTTTCATGATCAAGGTCTGTAAAGGATTCGTTCGTCATAACAGAAAACATTCTCTTGTTTTTCTTCAGAATTGCACTGGTTGGTAACGGTGTCCCATCGTTTTAACACAGAGAATCAAGGATATTGAACTACTTAGTAATTTTCGCAAATGTCTATGGCAGATAGCCTACTGTAATTGTATTTCTTTGACATGTTTGCTAATTCTCCTATTGTCAACAGAAATTGATTGAGATATATATTTCACTCAGAAATAGTAATATTAACATTGTAAGCACAGCTTGGCAAGCGTAGTAAAGGGCAAGGTATTCAACATTGTCAACATAATCGTATTTTAAACACAGCTGCCACATCTGCTTATCTTGAGTATGCTGCGCCATCCACTGGATAAACACTGCATTGTAGTCAAACCTCTAATATTTGGTTAATTAACTGTTCCTCTCTTTAAAGCACACGTGCAAAACAATAAAAATAACATTTGGTCCTAAAATAAGGAAACATATACAAATACATGCAAATCTAGCTTTCAGGTAAAGCTCTCTGTGAAGCAGACTTGAATAATTTCAAGGGAAAAATTGTTCCGAGGCCGGGTATCGGTCCCGGGACCTTTGGCTGAACGAACCAACGCTCTACCAACTGAGCTACCTCTGGAACTTCACCCGAAATTATACACAAATACAATTTTATAAACAATGGCGATTCTCATGTTATTATATGCAAGTGAACCATGGAACTTGGGAAGAACCCGAAAAAAAAATTGAATCAGCAGAATTAATGAGATTTATGCGCTCAGTCGCTGGACATTCCTTACTGTAACATAAACGAAGCGAAGAGATAAAAAAATGAGCTTAAGATATAAAATGTCAGAAAGAAAAAATAAAACAAAGAATGTTGAAGGATCCATGTAGAAAGAAGGCAAAATTTCATGCTTCAGAAAACTATGTTGGATTATCATCCTACCGGGAAGAGACAAGTTGAAGACATAGAAGACGTTGGATAGATGACTTTCATTAATGGCGAGGGAACTGACGCTAAGTCCAAACCTTGTAGATGATGATGAATTAATTGTTTTTCTCTATTTGTACCAATGGAAAAAAATTGTACTGTAATAAATATTCGCTCCATATTCATTCGTACGGAAATTAAATGCATCTTCGAATTTTTGCAAGCTCTCAGTAGGATTCTAGCAACTTCTAAGGAAGAATCCGAGAATGTTAACAGGTGGACACTGATTATCAACAAAATTATTTCAGTAGTAGAGGAGGGCCACAGGCGTAGTTCACGCGGGTCTCCGTTTCGTGTCTAAAGACAACTTTCTGTAAAACCTAGGCCTAGAGACGATCAACGCGTGACTAATACATCAACCTTCCCCGTTCTTCTTTCGACAATATATGTAAGCAGACTGAGCAGTTTCTTCCGTATAAAGATACATCATACCAAAATTACATCTAAAACAAATATTTCTTCAGATTATACAAATCTGGCTCCCTGTAAAACAGGTTTGAATAATTTCAAGGAAAAATTGTTCCGGGGCCGGGTATCGATCCCGGAACCCTTCGCTTAGCGCGCGAACGCTCTACCGACTGAGCTACCCCAGGAACTATACACGACACCGTCACAATTTTTCCTTTTTATATCTACACAACTCACATGAGCTGACAAGACGCCAGAACTCATCTAAACCAGACTTAAGTCACACAGTATTTGTGTGCACTCATAGTTGAGTTCTGGCATCTTGTCAGCTCATGTGAGTTGTGTGGATATAAAAGGAAAAATTGTGACGGTGTCGTGTATAGTTCCTGGGGTAGCTCAGTCGGTAGAGCGTTCGCGCGCTAAGCGAAGGGTCCCAGAGTCGATACCTGGCGCCGGAACAATTTTTCCTTCAAATTATTTCTTAAGATTTTTTCAGATTCCTCACGCCACTGATACGTCCAAGCTACATCTTCAATATAATTATGTTCACGCACAATTTTAAAACACAGAAATCTATATCATGCAATTCTATGGCATACTTGCTCCATACCGCATAAAAAGATGAATGTACATAGATCTTAATTTTAATTTTAAGCATTGACACAGGTGAATCCATATATACCAACCCTGTCCAAATGGTGCTCATTGAAGACGAGCACTCAGCTGAAGGAGGAGAGTCGAAGAAATAACTCGCGAACACAGAGTAGGGGTGGTAGCGTGTGCTGGAGAAGGAGTGGGGTGCTCTAGTTAACTGTTCAGAATTCTTCAATATTCTCTTGTCTCTTGAGTTGTAATTACGTGTAGTGCATAGTGGACGTAGGAAAACGAAAGAAACGTGATCACCAATCTTGTTCTTTTCATATGTTATGGGAAAGCTGTTATTTTTTGTAGCAGCTGGAGAATATTCTCAGTACCTCATATGTCAGAACATTACAAATAGGTACCAAAACTTTTTTATAATGCACTTTTTTAATATTAGAATTTCATACTTCCAACTAGTAAAACGATATTGTCCACACCTGTGAAGTAACGGTCAGCGCGTCTGGCCGCGAAACCAGGTGGCCCGGGTTCGAATCCCGGTCGGGGCAAGTTACCTGGTAAAGGTTTTTTCCGGGGTTTTCCCTCAACCCAATACGAGCAAATGCTGGGTAACTTTCGGTGCTGGACCCCGGACTCATTTCACCGGCATTATCACCTTCATTTCATTCAGAAGCTAAATAACCTAGATGTTGATACAGCGTCGTAAAATAACCCAATAAAATAAAAAAAACGATATTGGAAATAATTTGCGAAAGTGATATGTGATTTTCGACTTATACGAAGTATTTTACTGAATTTGTGATATACTCTTTCGATATCACCAAATTCTATCGTTATTAGATGGCCTTGCACTTGATACAGCCTCGTTAAACAACTGATGAAAAATAGTTTAGGAGAAAAGCTTATACAAGGACAAATAATGCTGAAGTGTATTATTTTTCTGTATCAGGGATGGTCAAACGTATATTTCTGACTATTACACTTTTACTATGTCATGCTACTTTTGACCAATAAAACGGTACGATGGGACGTGTTTCAACCAATCATGGCTGTTTATCGCTACAGTTTTATCATTTTCATAACATTTGTTTGTTTTTATGGCATTCCTGGCATTTGTTTGTTTTTATCACTTCCCTAGCACTTGTTTTTTTGTTTGCCAACATTTCAAATTGCAAATTCTTTAATTTACTATAAAACATGCTTTGCGATCGTCATTTGTTTCCCGCATAGATAGTCGACTGAAAATGGCGGCTCCGTTCAAACGTTTTGATGAAACTAACATTAGTGAAATAGAATTTCAGTAAGTCAATTAATACCTATTATATTGTACTAGTGTACAGTAGTGGCAAAAAAAAACCAGACCGACCCTTGTAGCTGATTTCAGAGCCTTGTTCACTCCAGAGCACGATAGACTGGTAACTAAGACTTTCGTGGTTCGAATCCTGTCTGGGAAGGAAACTTTTTCTGTTCCTTATTCAAATTTATTCCCAATACTTTTCGATTGCTGGTAAAATTCATGTTCTGGGAATAATAAGTTAATTAAGTAGTAAAATATTGGGAATAAATTTGAATAAGGAACAAAAAAAAGTTTCCTTCCCTGGCAGGACTCGAACCACGAAAGTTTTAGTTGCCAGTATATCGTGCTGTGGAGTGAACAAGGCTCTGAAATCAACTACAAGGTTCGATCCGATTTTTTTTTCCACTACTGTACTTTATTTCTTCTAAACTTTATATACTTCCTTCTGTTTTTATCACCTCCCTACCATTTGTTTCTTTGTTTGCCACACTTTCAAACAGCAAATTCTTTACGGTACTATAAAACATGCTTTGCGATCGTCATTTGTTTATCGCATTTACAGTCAAATGGAAATGGCGGTTACATTCAAACGTGTTGGTGAAGCTAACATTTGTGAAGTATAAATTTAGTAAGTCAGTTCATATTTTATTGTATTAGAGTTTAATCTTTATATACTTTCTTCTAATCGTATAATAGTCAATTAAATCCCACTCGACTTTTGAATTTCTCTAGATACGAGTAAATCAAAACCTCTAGTGACATTACTGTTTATAAACCGTTTTTGTAGCATTCATGTAAGTTATTTTTTATGGATTTGACGAAATCAGATTGTAAAGGAAATGTTGCAAGCATTTTGTTCACATTGTACCCAGACGAAGGCTCGTTCAGAGAATCTCAATTGCTCGCGCTTTTCTCAGCGTTACAGATTTATCGTCTTCTCGTGACAATTCCACCATCTTGCTCGAACTGGAATTTAACACTGACCTTGGCTCTTTATCAACTTCTATCGAATGACTAATGGAGTGTTGCAAATTAATACAAGATCCTAACTCGCCAACGGCCAGTGTATATAAATTTACCGACATATTATACTGGTTTAACATATGCGAATGATATATTGCCCACATCTTGACATATTGCACTGAGAGAGAACAGACAACAGACAACAGACAACAGACAACAGCAGGGACCGCAAGTGCAGACGAAAAGCGACAAGCGAGAGTATTTTAAATTAAAAAGGCAGAAGAGAAAAAAATGGATCTTTACTCAGAAAGAGAAAGACTGTCGTAAAAGTGGAAGCCGCACGTCAGAAGAAAGACAAATAGAATGCAGAAATGGAAATACAGGGGAGGTTAAGAGGTAGAACTCCTTGGGAGTTGTCTGAAATCACGTTCTGTCATTTTTCATTCTAGAATCTAGATCCATTGACAGTTTTATTCCCATGTTGTCTTTCTTTTGAATGAGATAAAACGATATTGGAGGATTAAACATGAGTTGTAAATCAATATCACTAGCCTACTAATGTATGTAGATAATTTAACGGCAAGGTAAATTTTGAGTTGATAAATAAATGAAAGAATGATTGGTAGACTTACGGTCATGAGGCCACACTACCAGAAGTGAAATATACATCGAAACAATAAAACGTGGTAATATTAATAATAGGTCTAATACTTAAATATAAAATCGTTATCATGCACATTAAGGAGCTTACATACTGTATAATAAAATATTGACTAAACATGGTACATCATTAAGTAGGGTAATTACAATTTATATCCATTGGCTGTACATTAATTATTTTAATTTTGCTCTGACAGTATCTGCTCCAAATAAGCCTAAATTTTCTTTTGCTAATCGATATATTTCAGTTATAATTATGGGAGATGTTATGCAAATGGCATGAAGCTCGTTGGAAATTGTCTTCAGAATAAGCAAGATCTATTTGTATTTTAGGGAGGAAAATGATTTTCAAACAATTGAATCTATTGATTTGTTCGATTGATTATTATTAGTTGCACTGATGGAGTCTGGTCCATAAAATTATTAGACTACATTTTAGACCACATTCCCATTTGCGGGAAACATCAACATATAAGTTTAAAGGGCACCATACACGCAAAGACTTTGCGATACAGACTTACCTCCGGAAGGTATGTCTGAATTGAATTATTGCTCATACATCCTTAGACTTACCTCTTAGACTTATAGCTAGCTCACCAAAACCAGAGTCGGATTTAGGCCTATGCAACCTAGGCAGTTGCCTACGTCATCTATTTTCAAGGGGAGGCATTTCTTTCTCTCTCTCTCTCTCTCTCTCTCTCTCTCTCTCTCTCTCTCTCTCTTCCTTACCTTCTTTTAATTTTTTTCTGTTTTCATTTTACAGTCAAATTTGTTTTTAAAATACTTGTTGGTAAATATTTTATGGAGTTTGTTCTTGAACACCTTGTAGAAGTCGGAACTCGCATTGTCAAGGTCGCAGCGAGAGTAAAAGGAAAGTGTGCAGCTGCATATATTGTAATACCGGTGTCACGTTATTATACTATGAAACTGCTTAAATTTAACTGCTTGTATAAACAAGAATGCATTGTTGAATATCAAATTGCATGTGTATTTATTATTTATCGCTATGGAATTTGTAACCACAACTCCCAGTTAAATTTCTCGTCAACAATACTACTGTATTTAATCACTTTCCAATATGTGCACTATATAGCTAATTCGATATGAAAGATTTATTCCGTAAAGAGTTGGAGTTCATTTTTCAATTCACTTTATACTTCCTATGGAAGTAAGAAATATTTGTAATAATTATACCACCAACGACACCAATGTTCAAAAATAAACACAACCTGTCTTTCACAAATCAATTTTGTTTCAACAATGAACAATTTCTGAATACGTGTCTTTGCATCGAGTCTGATGTGCTTCGTGAGATCGACTTTGATGACATCATCAATGCTTCCTCTGTGAAGAAAGTGTGAAGAAAATCTATATAATTCACAAGTAAGATGCATGTATTTTGATTCAAGTAGCTTTTTTCTGAATTGTAACATTTCATTTAAAACTAATTTACACTAAACATGACCTGTATAATACTATCTGCTTATAAATTGTTTGTGGGAGTTTGGGGGCGGCAAATTTTAGCACTACCTAGAGGCTGCACTATACCTAAATCCGGCCCTGACCAAGACGTGAGAGGTCGTTGAAGTGAATTATTTCTCATGGAGAAATGCGATCACACGAAAAATAATATTTCTCATTAGTTCTGCGTTTATTTTTGTTCGTGATTCCTTAACGCCATTTTTAAAAAAGTACATCTGCAGTTTTCCTGTTTAAGTGTAATTAGGCTACAACTCTGTTGATTTTCCACAACCATGGAAAAGATTTATACATTTCTATAAATTCTAAGAGAAATGCATGAGAATAGTACCTTAAATCTAAACTTTTATAGCTTCTCGCAATTTTGCTACAGAGAACTACAAAACGTAACAACAAAATCTCGGTCAGGTGCTCGCAGTATCGTTTGTTTCTTTGTTCACTTTTTATGCCGCGTAATTTGGAGAGCGCTGGTCGGAAAATTTCAAACAGTCGTAAAAGTCTGAAAACTTACCTCAAGGCCAAAAGCCTTTATGCTTTTCGCCCATACACGAGGAAACTTTTCTGTGGATTTAGGTTTGTACAGACTTATCTCCAGGAAAGTCTATACGTATATGGGGCTCTTAACACCACTACTCACTGACAAATATTGTTATTGAGGACAATTCTTCCCAAATTTAAATTTGCTTTTTAAAATTAAGGCTTTGAACCATTCAAATTAGGTGTTCTATACTTCGTTCATAATGTCGGACAGGAGATGTAAAGATTGCCGTCAGAAGATGAGAGACCAATTGCAGAGGTCTTATTCCACGCTTATCTTGAAGTTGGGCGGTCTGAAGCGATTTTCCTCCACCCATCTTCCAGAGAAGCGTGGAATGAGATCTCTGCCATTGATTGAATAGTAATTACACTTCTCTCCTCCTCTGCTGTCAGACATTATGCAACGAAGTATAGAATGTCTATTCGGACATTATTATTCATTATATATTTCTATTAACGTTTTCGAATGCCTTATCGCAGTCTACAAACGCTATAAATGTCTGTAATATGAGTTCTCTTAGTATCCCCATTATTTAATTCATTGTAAACACGAAACCTTTCTCTCCGGAAACCATTTTGTTTCCTCAAGAATACGTCTTGCAATGTGATACTGGCCACAGATGTAGCTCAAGTCGTATGCACGTTTGCCAGCTGATCCGTAACTACACTTGGACAGGGATTTCATTCCCACTGGGATGATTACATGTTTGGATTTTCCCGAGATTTTCCCCATATATAAGGCAAATGTTAGGTAATCAAAGAGCGAAACCTCGCCTCATCAGATGAAATATTTTTTTTCTCTATGACCAATTCCTTAGACGATAAATAACGTAGTAGTTGACACACCGTCGTTAAATGACCTGCTTCAGAATATGATTTTAAGTTGTGTTATGAGAACTGAAGTTTCTGTCTTCCTTTCCGAGATTGGTTTAATTTTTACTTTTCTTCATTCTTCAGGAATATAACCTACTTTTTAAATAGAAAAACTCGTCTCGGGTTCTCAGCCAGGTGAGTTGGAGATTTGCTTCCAAGCTTTCGATGGCTAACTCTGCCATCTTCTTCAGGGAATGAAGTGATGTGGGTCCATGTCTAGCCGGTATAATATGCAATAATAGGACTTCCTGCTGCGGGCCAATCAGGAGCTAGTTCCCAGTCCCGACCGTCAGGCGCATTCTGATTGGTGGAAGAGGTAGCCAGTCAGGAGCTAGTTGCTGGTCCCGACTGTCTGCCGTGTGGTGGTTGTCGAAGCGTATTGATGGCAGGTTTCCATGCTGTACTCAGCTGTAGGCCCCCCTCTCTGTTCAAATTATTGCCATCTAGCTGGATTTCGATGGCTTCCTTGATAACCTAGTCCCAGTAACCTGATGTCTTGTCCAAGATGGTGGTGGCGCCGAAATCTAGCTTGTGACTCGTTTCTAGGCTGTTGTTGAGCTACTGCAGACTTACTTTTTAAATATATTAATAAAATAGAGTTTATGAACATATTTTAGAAACATAGTTGTACTTTAATATAAGTACTCTTGTTTGTACTATTAGCTAGTGCCCAGAGCTTTTTCTTTTTACACCGATAACATGCGATTATTAATTTTCCAAGTGTAATTTCAACACACTTTGCTTCTACGTATTCGTGCCTGTGATATTCTATATCGTTATTCGACCAAACATATTTCTGATAACATCAGCCATTCTTTGTAATGGAAGTTAATCCAAATTCTCTCTTCCTTGATTTCTGAAATACTCTAAGAACTTACATACATTGTTTTCCCTTCCAATTACGTTATGGTCATTTAAATTTCACCCACGACTCTCATTCCATTTCCCGTACTTTTTCCTAACGATTGCCGGTGATCCTTTATATCCTGTTCTCGTTTCCTCTGTTTTGGAGCAGAGGTAATTGAGTAGGTTTGTTTCTTTTCCTTCTACTAATTGCTGCAATTATTTATCCCTAGCTTTCAGGTTACTTCTTTCTGTTACTTCTTTCTAGCATATATAAATTTACAAGTGGCTATGATTATTGTTGACTGTGTGTATATATAGTTACATTTATTTTTAACAGTTTTTGAATGGTAACCTACATAGGCCTAGATTGTTTATTATTATTATTATTATTATTATTATTATTATTATTATTATTATTATTATTATTATTATTATAGGTGGAAAAATTCAAATACCTGGGAGCAACAGTAACAAATATAAATGATACTCGGGAGGAAATTAAACACAGAATAAATATGGGAAATGCCTGTTATTATTCTGTTGAGAAGCTTTTATCATCCAGTCTGCTGTCAAAAAATCTGAAAATTAGAATTTATAAAACAGTTATATCACCAATTGTTCTATATGGTTGTGAAACTTGGACTCTCACTTTGAGAGAGGAACGTAGGTTAAGGGTGTTTGAGAATAAGGTGCTTAGGAAAATATTTGGGGCTAAGCGGGATGAAGTTACAGGAGAATGGAGAAAGTTACACAACACAGAGCTTCACGCATTGTATTCTTCACCTGACATAATTAGGAACATTAAATCCAGACGTTTGAGATGGGCAGGGCATGTAGCACGTATGGGCGAATCCAGAAATGCATATAGAGTGTTAGTTGGGAGGCCGGAGGGAAAAAGACCTTTGGGGAGGCCGAGACGTAGATGGGAGGATAATATTAAAATGGATTTGAGGGAGGTGGGATATGATAATAGAGACGGGATAAATCTTGCTCAGGATAGGGACCAATGGCGGGCTTATGTGAGGGCGGCAATGAACCTCCGGGTTCCTTAAAAGCCAGTAAGTAAGTAAGTATTATTATGTGTAGCTCAGTCGGCCTAGGCGCTTATCTGCCGATTCGGAGTTGGGCTCGGGCTTACGTTCGATTTCGTCTTGGGTTGATTACGCGGTTGGGTTTTACCCGAAGTTTTCCCTAAACGTAAGGAAAATTGAGATAATGTATGGCGAATCCTCGACCTCATCTCGCCAATTACCATTGCGCTATCTGCAATCCCATCGACTCTAAATAATCTAAAAGTTGAAATACTGTCGTTAATGTAAACAAGTAAGTTATTATTATTATTATTATTATTATTATTATTATTATTATTATCATTATTATTATTATTATTATTATTATCATCAACATTGGAAAGGATACACTATTAAATTTTCATATCTAACATTATATCTTGTAGGTTGGCAAGTGTGATGTTACGTGCGTTCTGTGATTGTCAGGAATAGCATAAGACGTTTAGTTCACTATTACGCCGATACGGCTGATCGGCTGAACGCTTGGTCGGACTATATGTAATCCATATACCCAATATTTCCATAAAAATTGTGGAGAAAACTTCCGATGATGATGATGATGATGATGATGATGATGATGATGATGAAGATAGAAGGGTAAATTTGAAAAAAAAAAAAGATTAAACAAGTATGCGATCGTGCGTTCTTGGAAGGGAATTTGGAGTTGTGAGATGGAATCTTTGTGCGCTGTAAGCGTGTTGACCTGTTGTCTCACTCCATTTTTCACCATTTCATTGAAATAATTTGTCAAGATATTGAAGGGAAAGACCGAAAATGAACTTAACCTAGCTACCACATGAGAGGGAGGAATGTCGCAAGCATGATCAGTAGCACGACTGAGAACCGGCAGAGCAGTGTCGCCGAAGATGTGAAAAGCCTGAGCGGAGGTAGTGGTTAGAGGGGATGTCGATATCCTCACTAGACAGTGATTAAAGAATGACGATGATTATTAAATAAGCGGCAAATGCGAGGAAAAAGAGTTAAAAGTTAAATGATTGCGTGTCCTTGCAAGGAATTTGGGGCTAGAATGAAATGTCTGTGTGAGCTCCAAGCCGCTTGGTCACTTGCATCATTCCTATTTTCACCGTTCCGTTTCAGGAAATACAAGGTGTTAAAAAATGTATCCACTATTTTAGGAGGTGCTAATGTGGATCAAAACAAGAAAAAATGCCTTAATAAACATGGGTCCTACAACACATACTTTCTGAAATCTGAACACTTGTTCATAGGAGATGCTCAATGTGACGTCCACTCATGGCAATGCATTCCTCTGCCCTTCAGCGTAAGGAATCACGCACTCTTTGAAATTGACCTGGTTGTTCTTGATAACCAAAAGTCTAGGGGATTTAGATTTGAGAAACGAGCAGACCAAGGTGTGAGGCCTCCCCAATCAGTCCAGCGGTCCTGAAATGTCAACGTCAGGTGTTCACGCTCTTTGCGGAAAAATGCGTCAGTGTGCCATCCATCATGCATGAACCACATCTGTAGTCTTTGCTGACATGGCACATACTCCAGCAAAGTAGGCAATACGTTAATAAGAAAGTCCTGATAACGAGCCCCAGTTAATCTCTGTGGTAGCATGTATAGCCCTTAATCTATCGCCAAGAACACTTGCCCATACGTTGATTGAGAATCGATGGTGATGCCTTATTTCTTCAACTGCATGGGAATTTTCATCAGCCCACATATGCTGATTACGAAAATTCACAACACCATCACTGCTGAACCCTGCTCATATCCGCAATAAAACTTTTCTCTTCAGTATTCCTTATGACCTATCAGTATTCCATACTAGGGGTGTAAACTATGGTATGATTATCTGGTAGTCTGTTGTATTGTAGGGCAGTAAAGTGCATTGCCATAAATAGACGTCACATTGAACACCCCCTATGAACAAGTGTTCAGATCTCAGAAAGTATGTGTTGTAGGACCCATGTTTATTAGACATTTTCCTTGTTTTGATGCATACTATCACCCCCTAAAATATTGGATACTTTTTTAACACCCTGTATAAGAGAAGTTTGAAGTATATTAAATAGAGAATGTAGTGAGACGGAAGTGGATAATAAGAAGACGAAGAAGAACCCCAATATGATGATGATAATGATGTTAAACTTCTTTATGCATAAACTTAGACAAAACTATCATTGTAACATGATAAAGAATTGAATTGTTGCTAAACGTGTAAAAACTTACAACGAGGATGTATGTGTCATCTTTAAATCCCATACTTTGCCACATGCAGCAAACGAACACAGAGATGACTCTCGTACTTTAGAGACAATAAACTCTGAACCTACATCTAAAAAAATATCGACCATAATAAAACAATGAAGAAAATCTATGCTGTAGGGGAAACTGGTAATCATGGCCATTGCTGCCAGGCAAATGTGAATTTCACGTCATTGTTCCTTACATCATGGAAATTATTTTTTATAAAAATGCATAAATTTCTAACATAATATCATTACTGATATTTCCGTCAGATATGATAGGCTGCAGCGAATAGCCAGTACTTGTCCAGCCTCCATTTTGGTAGATGATGCAGTCCATATTCCACCCGTGACATTTTTTGCGTCCATTCAACGTGTATATGAAGAGTTACTACCATGAACCAAATTGGAAATGTTTTATGCTCCCTTTGCGACCACACAAGTTTATGAAAGCTCAATCATTGTTTATTTCTCGAGCTTAAAATTATAACGAACGTATACGCTATTCTTCATTTTATACCAAATGCACAATTTAGAAAAAGTTATATACTGTAGAATATACTAATACCGTTTTTGAAATCGAAGTCTTGTCAAAAATATTTTCATAGAGTATTTAAACATTATTATCGTAGTTAATTCGGATGTAGGCTATATACCCTAGTGTAAATTAATTTTATAGAGAGCCGAATGACTAGGCCTATATATTGCCTGTCCTCACTTAATGACCGAATTCGGTTCTAGATCAATATAGGTGAAATTTACGGTGCACCAAGATGTATTTAGAACAGGCTTTCTGATAGTACTTCTGTTTGTTCTTTTATTCAACCATTTTTTTTGGTATAAACGTCACTGTTTCAAGAGCAAGTTCGGAGTTGCAGCAGCTAGCACTATGATACAGTCCATCGTTACATAGAAGTATCATCCTGTTAGCAGGGACTTAAAAATAGAAACGGCGACTAGAATCCAATTTCATGATACATTATAATACTGGATTTTTCTATAGATTTCTGTTAAAATCTGATTTGAACGCTGAAAAGAACATAGTCATGTTAGAAGAGTTTGCTTTATTAGCGAAACAAAACATGTTTGAGTTAGCTATCATTGGTTGGTTCTGGTTGGTTGCTTGGTTGATTATTATGATTTAGGGGAGAGTAGGCTAGTATCGGACATCGGGTAATATCGGACAGTGCGTTTCTTTCATCTACCACCATATGGTAGTACCTGAATGACATGGTTACGTTTCTCTATGCGACATCACAGAAACGTAACCATGTCAATCAGGTACTATCATCGTGTGGTAGATGAAAGAAACCCACTGTCCGATATTACCCGATGTCCGATACTACCCGACTCTCCCCTAGTTGGTTGACTTATGTTGGTTAATTTGTGTTTGGTTGGTCGTTTGGTCGGTCGATCAGTTGTTCGGTTGATCGGTTGGTTGTTAGATTGGTTTGTTTGTGTTGGTTGAGTTTGGTTGGAGTTGATTTGTGTTGGTTGAATAGGGCTTGAGTTGGGTTTGTTTTGTTTTGGGCTGATTGGTGGATTTGGGTTGGTTTGTCAGTTTGATTGGTTGCTTAGTTTGGTTTGGGTTGCATTGGGCTGGGTTGGGTTGGGTTGGGTTGATTATTTATTTGAGTTGGTTAGTTGGTTTGGATTGGGTTTATTGCTAGTTTGAGTTGGTATTTTGGTTTGGATTGGATTGGATTGATGCTGATTTGAGTTGGTTTTTTGATTTCGTTAATGTTGGGCTGGTTGGTTTGTGTTGGGTTGGTTTATTGATTTGGTTAATTTGAATGATTAATTTGTTTCATGTATTGATTGATTGGGGTTAATTGGTTAGTTGATTTTGGTAGGTTTGTTTTTTGGGTAGGGTCGGTTAGCTTTGATGGTTGGTTTGGGTTGGGTTGGGTTGGGTTGGGTTGGGTTGGGTTGATTTGGTTCGTTTGGTTTATGTTGGGTTGGTTGATTGATTGATTGACTGATTGATTGAATGATTGAATGATTGATTGATTGATTGACTGACTGATTGATTGATTTATTGATTAATTTGGGCTGTTTGGTTGTAGTTTGGGTTGTTGGTTAGTTTAAACTATTTTGTTTGTGTTGTTTCGTTTAATTCTGTGTGATTATGACTCATGAGCTGGATTCACGGTTAGCCGGTGATCTGCCCGAAGGCTGATAATTCTGTCGGAGATTTGCAAAAGAGGACAAGTCCAAAATGACAAAGTGTTGAGAAATCGTAAAAAAACCAAAGCAAACTTAAAAAATTAAAATGTTCATAGATCCTGAATGTATGTATCCATAGTGATCTAATTAGAAAAAAATATATATGAATATTTTAATTTGTTAACTTAGTTATAATTTTTGCGATTTTCCAACACTTTGTCATTTTGGACATGTCCCCTTTTGCAAATCGACGACTGATATATCCTATAGGCGAGGACATGATATGCGAACCACGACCCTCTTTCGGCTTACTACTGTAGGTAGGAAGACACTGGGGTGGTTTGCCTGTTGCTTTCCGCATGAGCTGGGTTTGATTCTGTTTATTTAGATTTGTATGTTCATTGAGATTGTGTTGGGTTTGCCTAGATCCGGTTATGTTTGTTTAAATTTTATTATGCTCATTTATGTTTCGCTAAGTTCAAGTAGATTTGGCTACGTTGAATTAAGTGAATCATGAGGTGTAGTGTTTAAATATGAATAAATTTGCCCTGATAATATTTTTCTTTAGTCGCTTATTTAAAGACTCTCTCCAATATATTTTAAAGGGTGGGTAAATTAATTAACGAGGAAAAAAATCCGAACTCTCTCTGGTCTAGACTCCGAGGAATCCCCAAGTTTTTTGTAGCCTACGTCTTGTTTGGCAGTGGTGTCATGCTTGCCCATTGTCAAGTGTTTGCTGTTATTGCGTAGCATATTTAAATCTTCTTCAATGTCACCCATTTCATAACTAACCACATGAGGAAAGGAAGAGATAGAAATAAAGACAGTAAAAACAAAGTTGAAGAGAGAAAGGGAAAAAGAGAACAGAAAAAGATAGAAGGGGAAGGCAGAGGAAAGGAGAGAAAAGAAAGAGAAAGAGAAATACAATAATAAGTGCGGAAGAGGGAGAGGGAAAGACAGAAGAGGAAGAGAGAGAACCCACGTCCCAACTCAGCCCCGCATCAGCAGATAAACGCGTCTACCGCCTGAGCTACTGTGTACAATGAGTGATGACTAGAGATGGAAGTTCAGACACCGAACCTATGAAGTTAACTACGTCGTGTATTATACAAGTCATGTTGCTTTACATCAACTCAAGGTAGTATCACAGTCTAGTATATACAGTCACGAAGCTCAATACGTAATAAATATGCATCCATAGATAGTTGCTAACCACTAGGATCGCTACTATCGCCTCATCACAGGCAATGCTAAATAGTAACTGCAGAGTCTATTGTTCCTAGATCGTCATAAACTTAAGCTTCGTGACTGTATATACTAGACTGTGCTAATACACTGACTTTTACAGAGCAAGCTATACTTTAATCAAAACATTGCTCGGTATGATCTAGTAACTACAACTAATAGAGTATAACACATAGGGTAAAGGTTGATAATATTGTGATAGTTCTTTTTGAGAATGTATTACAATTTTACTGAGCGAGAGAAGGACCGGTTTTGTGCATAAAATTGTCCACGAACATTCCCTTAATACAGTGACGCAAAAAACCGAACTTCCTCTCGCTCAGTAAAATTGTAACATCACAATATTGTGCAAATCACAATATTACTCATATCACAATAATACCAACCTTTACCCTATTTAGGAAAGCGACTTACCACATTCCTTTCTTTATATAAAATGGTGATACATTTTAAATAAAATGAATTATGTACTTTAAATGTCACTAATTTTATTGTAATGTACAACTGTGTAGATTCGTAAATTTTCAAATATAAACCTATTTCGATCGTCACTCAAAGGAAATGTTCTTTCGAAATTACACTTTGTTATTGGTGCGACATTTCGAAATAGTTTATATTTGTTATAATGTTGTTGTATTTTATCTTATGCCTGTTCACAGAGTATTAGGCCTATAACCAATGGATTGAAATTGGGAACGTGCAAGTAGTGGAGGACTCGGTTGTCGCGACAAGAGGAATAGTAGGGAAATCTCTGTGATAGTTGCAGCGGTTATACGACTGTGATGGTGAAGGCTGCGAGTTTATCTAGGATTAGTCTACATAATACACCATGACATAGAATCCGCGCTATGCAGCAGTGTTGTGGCAGACAGAGTGGCACTTTCCACTACTTGGATTATCCCTAAAACTACCCAGATCTCAACCCATTTAGCATTTCTGTAGGATGTTGTGGAAACCCACCCAAGCTCTACGGACTCACAGCTGGATATAATTATGTCCTTCACCCCTGAACTATGGGACCACCATATAAACCGCGTGGTTGAGAGTTTCTTTAGAGGCCTACTAACGTCTTGTGATATCCGTGCCCCTTGCAAAAAGCGATCCAACACGGTGATGCGAGTAGGAACGTTGTCATAATTCACTGATCGCTGTGTGTTTCTGTGTTACTTATATATACTGTATATGAAGTGTATGTCATTTATAAATCACACTAATGAGTAGAACATTCATTTTTAGCCCCATAACACGACAGACAGCGAATGTTAAGTTAGCTGTACGGAGGAGTATGGATGACGTCACTTGACCCTGCGTACGTACGGATCACATACAAAATAGTTGCGGAGTTGTAAGACAGACCGTCCACGTAGAGCACACAGCGAACGTACCGTGTCAATTATCTTTAGTTGTACAAGATCAGTGCGTTTACAATGCCGAGGATCGTTTGAATAAGATTGTGGAGAACTTTGGAAATGAATATATAAAGTCACATGCCGACTCTATAATATATGTTCTGTGTAAGACGTAAATAAAGGGGAAGTAAAAGTAAGTACAGGGACATCATTTTATTTTTTCTTCAACTTTTATTGTACCTGAGTTTTTTAATGTACTTCACTCCCACCCCTTCTACTAACCAAGTTCCAGCTGTCCTCCATACAGAAGCAAGGCTGCAGTACTGAGTTAGTGATTATAGTACGTTTCAGAAATATGTTCGCGTTTTCCAGTGACAAAAATTTCCAATACTGAATTTTTTTTTCGCACAGGTACTGTCGTCCGTTTGCCTACGTCGCATCCCGATTTCACCCACCTGCTTCTGCTCGCTCCACTGTAAAGACTAGTGGCTGGGCTTTCTTAGCTCTTTTCTGAAAACATTAATTTCTGTTAGAAATTAATTGGACGTCTACGTAATATTATGCAACTGTTTAAAATAACTTAAATAAAAGGGCCTTGTTACGTAATTAATTATCACGTGATTTCCCCCCCCCTTTCTACGGTCCTGCGACATAACCACTTGGACGGACAGTAGATAGCATGTCTGAGTAATTTTATCTGTGCGCCTTGGGCAGAAGTGAAGACTGAATTTACAGTACGTAAGGTACTCTTTTATAGAATAGGTACAGAATTATTTCAACATGAGTTACTAAGTATGAAGGACGAAACTGGTAATTAGAATTAGATTCAAAAGTCTATAGTGAGCTAATAGGCACAAAAAACTGAAGCCTGTATCGAAATGAACGGCCACCATTTTCAAAATATGGTTATTTTTCATTTTAACTTCATTCTCTTATCGTACGCTAATGTGCTATAGACAGTATAATATACACTGCATAATGAATACGTTCGCATGGATAACTCAGTTTGTGAGTAAAAACACTTATGCACTGTATTTTGATTAAACAAAACCTAATGAAAATTATCACACTCAAAATCGCGATATTTCCTACTTTACGTAAATGGATGAACTACTTTTCATCCCTCCTGTACCTAGTAAAGTGATCTGTTTGTATTTTACGCCAGTATCATCGAACTCCAGTCGTGGAAGGAGGTAGCAAACGGTGTTTCCGGGTCTCAATCATTAATCCAAAGGTATAGCCAGGTTAATATTAAAACTGTTAGTAAAAATAAAATGATATCCCTGTACTTCAAACAACACTGTAATTCCAGAAACATATTTACCACGTAAATTTGTTCACCAGGGTAGGCAATGAACAATCGTCCATCTCTACTGACAATCAGGTTAAGAACTCGGAATTTTTCAGAGATTTACGTGAAATGATGGTTAAATGTAATAATTAGACTTCGTTGAATTGCCACACGCAGCACGCAATCAGGTTGTCGATGTACTGTAGTATAGAGGAGGTGAGCGACTGCTCGGTCTGGTAGTATAAGCAGTTCATGTTAAGAGATGTGACCGGTCCAAATAGATAGAGCAGCTACAGCTAATGTATACCTATGTAAGCACTTGTTTTTGCATGACTGTGGTTGGAATAGTCAAAGCTTAACATTTGTTCAGTGCAGACAAGAATTCAATCAAACATACTACAATGAGAGTGTTGCTGTTACAAACAATTGCCCCTGGAATACCCTTACCTCCGCAGCCAGTCTTGACCCGTTGGGGAACGTGGTTGGATGATGTTAATTATTATGCAGAACATTACAGCAAAATAATGGAGGTAATTGATGAATTGGATAGCACAGACAGTTCCGCTGTTGCAGCTGTAAAATCATTGCCTTCTGAACAGCTATTGGAAGATATTCTGTTCATTGATTCTAATTTTAAAATCGTGTCCAAAAGCATCACCCTGTTAGAATCGTCTAAACTACAACTCTCAGAAGTCCTTAAGATAGTGGATAAAGTATCACAAACCGTTATCCAAAACAACAATACACTAATTTCAGAAAAAGTGAAATGTAAGTTGAGAAACATTATTGCTAAAAATTCTACCTATGCACAACTTCGTATTATAAATGATGTACCATCAGGTCACGACAAGACGTCTGAAGTTGGTGTACTAAAAAGTAGTAACTTTCCATTCTTCAAATATGCACGTATTACATCATGTGATGTTGAACGTACATTTCCCAATATAAAAACTGTTTAAGTGACTATCGGAGGAGATTACTTTGCAGTCGCTCAAAATGTACGTAACTCTTTACTGCAATGCACATATTCAAGAATGATGTATCTTACATTACATTTCAAAAGTTAATATATCTCACTATAAAATAATTGTGTATTTACATGCTTAGACATTTCCTAATTCAATGATCATTCATTATATTTCTTGAATGCAGGATACAGGTTTTATTGTAACCGCAGTATACTGTTCAGTGTTTACATCAGAGGCATACTCAATCCTTTACACGCCCCTTCTCATACAGTCTATACCACGTGCGCAGTAAACCTTGCGATTCTCGTGGCAATTCCACGAAGTCTAGTAATAATTATATCATTTCACAAGCTCGAAAATAGTTATTTTAAGGACTTTCTCAAAAAATATATATATACAACGAATCGTTCGCTAAGTGTTGCAGGTCTTGGTAGTTTCAGGGTTCTCGAAAACAATTACACGTTTAGAAGCTCGCGATCTGAAAATGTCAGACGCCCTGAATTTAATATAAGAACTTGAAAGAAACGTGAATGTTCTAGATGTACAGGGTAATACTGTTGGCGAAAAAGTTAAGAATAAACTTAAAGGCGTCCTACATAAGATCCCTGGTTATTCGGCATTGTGGCAAAAAACTGGCACAAGGGGGAGTAAAAGACAGTAACGTTCCTTATTTCCTGTTTGCTCCAGTAACATCTTCTGATGTTGAGAGAAGTTTCTCTAAATACAAACTGTTGTTGAGTGATCGCAGGAGAAGCTTTAATTTCGATACTTTACGCATGCACTTAGTTATAAATTGTAATAGTTGAAGTTCATTTGTTTCGCTCAAGAATGATTAACAGAAGTGACTCACCTTTATATTAATGCGAGTGTACGTGTCCAGTGTGTCCCAGCGGGTACTCCACCCCTTCGATCTGATGTCAACAAACAACGACGTGAACTCCGTATGCACACAACTTAAAGGTAAGGGGCTAAAAATGAATGCTCTACGGTAATGAGGTTGAAGCAGTGCAGGTGAGATTCTTAAGACACGTTGCAAGGTAAACCTTTTTCATTGCATGTAGAGAACGTCACCAAGTTTCGGGAATAAAACAACAATTATGTTTGAATAATTTCAAGAGAAAAATTGTTCAGGGGCCGGGTATTGATCCCGGGACCTTTGGCTTAGCGCACCAACGTTCTACCGACTAAGGTACCCAGGAACTACACCTCACACTATCTCAATTTTTCCCTTTATATCCCACACCTCAAGTGAGCTGATCAGACGCCAGAAACTCAATTATGAGGGCACACAAATCTGTGTGATTTGAATTGTGGTTTTCTGTTAACGTACCTACAGTAACGTCCTATATATTATGCAAATCAGGCTTTCAGGTATACCTGAAAGTCCGATTTTCAATAGTTGTGTTTATTTGAATGTTTTCTTTTTGTTTCGGTTTACAAATGGAGAGTATGAGTCTATGATAATATAAAATTAATGAACGGCATACAATATATTTTCTCTTTATGTGAAACGACATTACAAAATTAGTCCCAGCTAACAACAAATTTTTCACTATGGGTCACCAAAAAGTTTATTGTACGTGTCTATTGTTGTTGTTTAGTCAACTGTCTGAAGACAGATCTGAACCTCACAAGTGATATCAAGAAGCCATCACTTATGAGCCAACTAGACCAGGAGATAATGGGGTAGGATGTCCAGTTCCTTTCCTCCTCCATTGCATATGTCTCCGACTAGCTACATATAACACTAGTCGGAGTTATGTATACAAACAATGTTCTTCCTCTGGCACATATCAAGCGAGATGTACTGCCTGAATAGATGTAGACTACATATCAGCCATAACCTCAATCAGAGGATACCTGTCTAACTCGGAATTAAAAATCAAATGAGTGGTCGCACAGGTGTGTAGCTGCTCTTGATGCCGAAAGGTTCCGAAATAGTCCGCTCGGCATTGATAATTTTGTACGCAACTTTCGCTCCCTTATGCCTGTAGCAAAATATGTGGAGTCAATTGACGTGGTCAGACAAGTTACATTGGACCATGGTCTAACTATGGTCCGTCCCAGGAATCTGTGAAGTAAGTTTGCGCATGTGGGCGGAGTCTATCTGTGCCGGAGTATATTGTTGGCAGGATCAGCTCGAGGCCGCTAAGGGGCAAGAGGGCAAGATGCTCGTGGTAGCAGATAGTATTAACAGAAAGTGTGTTCAGATTTCTTATTGTCTACAGATTCCCTGCCTGCAAGCTCGCTTCGTTCAAGCAATGTCTCCCCCAGAGTGGTCATTGGTTCTAGTCCTCCCACATACCACATACGCAGAGGTCTTGTTTCACCAGCGAATAGGGATTATAAAGAATGGACACTTCGCGTCGGTACCTTTGATGTATCCGGACTGATTTCAATGACCTTCAAGCCAGCTAAAGCGTGAGATTCTGCTTTTTCCCTGGAGTTGGCTCTGACATCACACCAGCTAGCAGTCGACACAGCGGAAATATAACACATATAATTAATACATCTAGATACATTATGTACTCAAATAAAATAAATTGGATCCATAAAATAATAAATCCGTCATTAACTGTAATGTCTAGACTCTAGAGTTCCTTTATAATGAGAGTTGAGACGTTGACCTCAACAACAATTAAAATATATAATGATTTGATAGCGCTGAAAATGGAAAAACAAAACTCTTACAAGAAGTAAAACCATATACCTATATTATATTATATACAAATATTAAACGAATTCGATACTTAATTTTATAATGCATTATATTATTTTATAATATAATTTATGATATCTGAAATGTAAAATATTATTATTACAACTAGTTTGTCACTGAGAAATAAGGAAAAGCTGTTAGCTTGAATTTATTTGAAGCAAAGCATTACTGGATTATGCAATAAGGTAGGCGATGTTTGGATCCTGTGTCTCAACTCTATTCTCAATTATTATCTTAGCGTATGCTCGATTACACTAACCTCTAGCGCTTGAAAGTGGAACTGTACGCTGGCGCACAGAGAAACAAAACACAGGAAAATTGCTCAGTGTCCATTCTTCATAATCCCTATTCGCTGGTTTCACCTTTATACTCTACAGATTCCTGGGACAGAACATAGTAATAACATTAGCATTGAACTATGGCTCATAATGTTGCTAGGGTGGGCATTTTAAATTCTGTCATTTATGACTTTACTACGAATCCCGGGACGGGCGCCCATACTATATGACGGGTAAAAACGTATTCTAAGTCAAAATACGTCATGAATTACACATTTCGAGTGTTTTAGATCTGTGGCTCTATGCTAGCGTGCTGGGCTTATAGGGCCAGGAGACCCGGGTTGAAATGTCGGTTGATCCATCCTGAATTTGTAATATATAACTTAACTTATGCAGGCAAGCCCGTGGTCCAGGTGACACAAGGGTTTTATCAGGGTACTCCGGTTGTCCTGTGACATCCTAGCAATTCTCTACGGGGTGAAAAGTAATTAAACCGACAAATTCCGGAAGGTTGTATGGGATTTCCTTTATTGCTTGAGTCTGTTATAAAACATTTATACACCAAAATCACTGTAAAAGATGTTCAAAAACATTTACACACCAAAATCACTGCCAAAGATGTTCAAATATACCTCCATTGGCCTGTACACAAAGATTACATCGGCGGGACATGGATTGTCTAACGCGGCGAAAGACTTCAGAATTGACGTTTATTTCTCCTGTTGCAGCAAATATCCGAGGCACCAGATCGGTTTAATAAAGCACTTCACTAGGTCAAATCGTACAACAAAATGTGAATTTATAGAGACGTCATGAACTGAAGAACGCATACGCCTTCTGCCGGTTTAAAAAGGCCTCTGAGGAAAATATGACATTAGAGAAAACCGTTTTTTATGTCCCATACAACCTCCCGGAGTTTGTTGGTTTAATTACTTTTCACTCTGTATAATCATCATTCATTTTTTTTACTAATGGTGCGTACTTGATTGTTCGTCATGCACTCATCTGATGACACTTATGTACTGTCCTACTGTCGAGATTACTCGGCGTTATAGGCTTTGACGATAACAACTTTTGTCAGGTTTACTATGCTGCCATCTAGTTGTTACATAAGGAGTCACGTCATAACTCTCATTTGAATTGCATTAGCGACTGTACTGCCATCTCGTGTTCGTTTACGGCGGACAGGTGGCGATCCTGGCGGTTGTTCTCTTCAAAGTGCAACCGATTTTAACATAGGAATGAGCAATCTATATGTGATCTGGAATACTGTACACAAATGTACCTATAGAGTCGTTGCCCAAGGTGCGCCATAAGAGGCTGGTCTTCGGTACACTCGCGATGAGATTAGATGATGATGGAGAATTGTGCGGATGTCATAGGGGAATAGGAACTCTCGGAGAAAACGCCTGTGTTACCTGGACCACGGGCTTGTGCAATATAAGTTATATCGGGCGAAGAACGGAGAGTTACGGCCCCTGCCATTGGGCGAGAAAAGCGTATTTTAGATACATAGAAAAATATTGGGAACTTGTTTATGCGTTCAGGAAGACTGGAGTACAGTATTTCTAAATGCTATTTGTATGGACAAGAAAGAAAAGAAGAAATATGAGTGGTCTGAACGAGTGCTCGATCGAACATTTATAAGGGGAATAATATGAGATAAAAAAATACTATTGGGTAAATTCCTGTGGTTGATGATGTCGATGATGAATATGACGATGACAGTAACGAAGATAACTATGGCGATGACGAAATTGTTCTCTTTTTAAAATTTATGATTTAGGAACTGGAAACACATTTCGTTGCTTCAAAAATTCGTGGTTTATAAACTTTCCTCTAAATAGGACAAAGAAATAAAAAAACGTCAATAACGACCGTTTCTTTCATTTTCTTCCAAAAGGAGAGACATCAATTCCCCTATTTGTAATATGACTTGGACGAATGTGATTTTGAATAATTCATTTGACACATTTTCAAGTTAAATTAGAAATGTCAGTTACTAGGTAGGTAAAAGGTGCAATACATAAGTAGCTGCAATTTTTGTAACATCATTTATTCTTTTTATTGCCGGCTTATTTGGCGGTTTCTGTTCTATTCGTTTTATGGAGTTAAAAGGAAAAGTGTTTCTTGTTATATTTTTCAGTCCTTGTCTTCCTTTGTATATAATCTACATTCAAAAAGTAGATAAATTAATGAGTTTTACAGCCTCTGGTGAATTCCAAAGAAGATAAAAATGTAGAAATTTTCATTTTGTGTAATGTACATTTCCTTTTATGTTGCAACAACTTTATATTAAGTTCCTCCGTGCTAATTAACAAATATATTTTTTAGCCTGGTAGAAATAAGGCCTTCTCTTCCCATCTACCAGGGGATCACAACTAGTACAACATGAAATGTAGTCATTAGCGCTGAAATAAATTTCTTGTAGAGTTGCAATGCCGTTATGTTTCATCATTCTGTGAATGTATCACTAGATCTGTTAGGAATGACAACGATACTGCACGTTATGGCTTATATTTAGAACAATTTTGGCAGGGATGCAAACCCGGAATACTGTTAAACTCAGCAGAGTGCTTACATCCATGGTACACTTTTGAGCTTTGATAGGGAGTGGACATCAAAACGGTATAGGGCCTTCATAGGATGCTTACACTAAGGACATACTGTCTATATTTAAGACATTGCGTATCTGCAGAACACACTGTTGATATTCGACAGGGCATGTACATCCAGGACATATTGTTCTTACGTGCATTGAGAACACATCGTTGATCACTTTGAGTCTTTGACGTTCTGCGTACATCCAAAATATACTGCCGGTCTTTGAAATGTTGCGCATATTCAAAATACATACATTATTGATCTCATTGAAAGCTAGGAGACACCGTTGATATTTGACAGATTCCATATAACAGAGGCTTAAGCCTGGTTAACAATAAATCGGAAACGATAACCGTAACGGGAACGAGAACGTAAAAATTGTTAAAATTATATATTTAAATATGAGCATTCACCATTAACGAGAAGCTTGCCGGAGCCCGGGAACGAAAACGTGAAGTTGTTAAAGTTTCAACTTTGTCATTCTCGTTTCCTATCACAGCCTACTAGATTCATTATATTGCCATGAAAAGGTTTTGATCGTCGTATATTTTGTAGCAAGGAGGCCATGACATAATTTCTTCTTCATGCATCGTTTCTAACTAACTTGGAAATTCAGTAGAATCACTTTCAATATATGCTAACGTGTATGATGTGATGTGCGAATTGAATTCTTAAATATTCTGTGTCGTAAATTCTGAAGTTGGTTAACCTGTGTTTAGGTGGCTGGTTTGTTCTCATGAGTGAACGTCATTGGTCAGTTACACACACATATAATATCACTTTGCGTAATATCGACTTTACATATCGTTATTGACATACATATCAATATACATAGCCGTTTCCATTCTCGGTTTATTGTGAATCAAACACATCCTCAAACTTACTTGCAGTTTTCACCTGTTGTAATTGCCGCTATATGGCATCATTTATAGTGGTGTAAGAATCTCCGTGTTATCTAGCATCTTTAAGATATTGGCTAGCATCTTCTTCAGAATTGGAATTCATACTCGATTTTCTCAATAAAGTAGCAAATATTTTTTTAAATTCATACAGACTGTGTCTACTGAACGGAATCTACACAATTTTTTGTAGTTGATAATAATATTCGTGATGGCGATAAATATGGAACATCTGAGTGGTTTATAATCTGGGATTACGTATGTGACTTTTTCATACCAACTAAATAATTTCATAGAGATTTACTGAGCTATAAAGATAGAAAATCATGACGTTTTCATAACAAACACATGCGCCTACGGATGATGGACACGAAAATATGTTTAACTCATTTTGTGAAAAAAGTGGACTCACGACCTTTTCGTAATAACTGATTCAATTATATACAACTCGTAACGGATCAATATGGGTGCTATTCATAGACATTTCGCAGCACGCGCTACGAGTGTACTAAGCTAGCCCCGGCTATCCACTGGTTACTAGTACAGAATTCAAATCATATCCTATCGCTAACACTGGTTTATGAATACGAAAAACGCTGATCATCCACCGGAAGCCCGCGCTAAAAATGTCTATGAATACGGCCCTAAAAGTCTACATGCAACGACCCATCACGGATCCGACCATCGAAAAGCAGAGGTAAGCTAAGCAAAAAATAATCGTTACTTGAAAGTTGCACATATCCAGGGCATATTATAGATCTTTTTCGATTTTGCATGTACAGGATCATTTCTTATATTTTACAGAGTTCTCTAGTCGTCCTTGACAGTTGTGCACATCTGACATTTGTCAGGATATGCATATTTAGGACATTTTGTAATTTATTATTTGGGAATGGACATTGAACTTCGAACATTACAGTAATTTTATTTGTTGCTAATTATATTATTTTAAGTTAATAAATATTACAGCCAGAAGGGAGGGAAATTTCAGATATACAAGTCTAATGAAAATCTGCCCGTTTCCGTCTCTTTTAGAGTGAAACGCAGCCACAATCTGTATTAGATATACACTTCCTCTTCCCAACCATATTATTCCTTAGCTCAAGGAAACATTGCCCCCTTGGTTCAATCGTACTTGTTTAGATAAATTATAGACTTTTCTTACTTAATGTGTTATACTCGTAGCAGACTTTATTCTCTCTTCAGAATCTTACCTCTTACAAAATTCTTGGAATTTATTGAAATAGACTATGCATCCCAAAGGTGTCATTTATGTTGGCCCATTAACAAGAATTTCTTTGAAACTTCAATTTTCAATTTTCTTGTAATTTCTCTTCTTAACTCTATCCACTTTCTGCTCCCGTCTTCATTGCCCCATTCTTGTCGTCATTTTGATTCCTAGTTTCCTTCAACACTTACATTACTCCTTCTTATTTTACTGCCCTAATTATTGCTATAATTTTTTCTCACTTTTCTCATCGTTTGCCTTGTTATTCTTCCTCTTACTCCTCACTTAATTTCTTCTAGCTTTTAAACTTCTCTTTTATGTCATCATCTTTCTTCCTTGTCCCCTGTTTCCCGTTCTTTTATTTCTTAATTTACATCCTAGCTACTTGTTCTTTTCAATCAACTCATTTTTGTCCTCCTATTTCTCAGTCTTGTCCTACTGTTTCTCATTCTCCTTATTCCTGTAACTGTATTTATCATTCGTATCCTCATTGCTGTACTCCTTATTCGTATGTTATCTCACTCTTCGCTGTTTTTTTGTGTTCTTAACATCTCAATATTACTTTCATCCTTCTAAAATTTCAGCTCATCACCACTCCTCCTCCTTCTCTTTTTCGTTCTTCTCATTTTCTTACAATCCTTATTTCTCTCCTTATTCTCTACTGCGAGACCTTTCTTCTCATTTTCCTGCTTTTTATTTTATCTTTCTTACTCCTACATTTCCCATTCCTCATGTTCTACTCATTCCTTTCTCTTTTCTTTCCTCTCATTTTTTCTTTCCCATTCCTCTCCCAATTTTGTTCGGCATTTCTTGCCCTTATCATTCTTTCTTCTCATTCTTTCTTTTTCATTTCCCTCCCAATTTTGCTCCTCATTTCTTCTCCTTTTCATCCCTTCTTTCAATTTTTCTTCCTCATTATTCTTCCGGTTTTGATTCTCACTCCTTTCCCTTTTCATTTCATTTCATTTCATTTTTCTCTTTATTATTTTCCTCCCAATTTTGCTTCTTATTCCTTCCCCTTCTGACTCCCTCTTCTCATTTTTCTTTCTCATTCTTCTCCCAGTTTTATTCTCACTCTTTCCTTTCCACCTCATTTTTCTCTTTCTTATTCTCGTCCCAGTTTCGCTTCTTATTCCTTCCCCTTTTCTTTCCACATTTTTCTTTCTCGTTCTCGTCCTAGTTTTGCTTCTCATTCCTTCCCCTTTCCACCTCATTTTTTTCTTTCTCGTTCTCATCCCAGTTTTGCTTCTCATTCCTTTCTCTTTCTTTTCACCTCATTTTTTTCTTTCTCGTTCTCATCCCAGTTTTGCTTCTCATTCCTTCCCCTTTTCTTTCCACCTCAGTTTTCTCTTTCTCATTCTAGTCCCAGTTTTGCTTCTCATTTCTTCCCCTTTTCAGCTCATTTTTCTCTTTCTCGACCTCGTCCCAGTTTTGCTTCTCATTCCTTCTCCTTTTTCGCTTCATTTTTTCTCTTTCTTGTTCTCGTCCTAGTTTTGCTCTTCACTCTTTCCCCTTTTCTTTCCACCTCCTTTTTCTCCTTCTCGTTCTCATCACAGTTTTGCTTCTCATTCCTTGTCCCTTTTCTTTCCACCTCATTTTTCTCTTTCTCGTTTTCCTCCCTGTTTTGCTTTTCATTCCTTCATCTTATCTTTTCATTTTGTCTCTCTCATTCTCGTCCCAGTTTTCTTCTCATTTTTTTCTTCTGGTTTTCCTCCCAATTTTTCTCCTCATTCCGTTCCCTTTTCATACCTTACTCTCGTTGTTTTTTTGGTTCTCATTCTCCTCCCACATTTTCTCGTTGTCTCATAATTATTCTTCCTCCATCATTATTTTACTCTTCCTTCATTTTTTTCCTTCAACGCTTTAGCTTTCCTGTACTTCTAAACTTCCTCGACTCTCACTTATTCTTCCCTTTCTCATCATGTTAATACTCGTTTCGGAGGGTCATTAGGCTTACGTAAGAATTACGTGTACACCAGATCTTTCCTTGTCGGAATAATGGTCGTCAACACTATTATTCCGATCATGTTCGTTGCTTACTGGGCACGAAGCAGGATTGAAGGCGTTTGCATTATGAATTTCAGACACGATGTGCAGAAAACTGCTATCAAAGTGCAATATGTTACAAGCTGATTTTAAAGAAGCTTTATGTAAACCTGAGTGCATGGTTGTGTGGAGCATCAGCAGTCGAAATCCGTAGCGGTTTTCATACAATATTGCATACGTGATGTAAAATCCCTTTAATATCTCACCTACATACAGCACCTGCAGTAAATGTACCTCGCAACTAAAATGGCATTTTATTATTAAAGTGTATAAGAAGCCATGTTCTACATAAATATTCACCTTAAAACTATGTTGCAAATGTTCATCTACAAGCAAAATGCTCTTCGTAATCTATTTGTAAATCACACACTGATTACATGAACTAAAAAGAGCACTGAGCAATAAATTGCCACTGAGTGTCGCAATGTGAATACATGTCCAGATTCAACGAGTTGTAATTTTTGCATTTTATTATAAGCAGTTTTGTTCGAGTTATTTGAAGAAAAGTAATTTATAATGGTATTTATTTGCTGCGTCACCTGTTCCTTTTGTGTTCCGCAATTATGTCGTCAAAATTAATATATTCTGCATTTCAGAAATTTATAATGGTGAATACAAATAGTAAATGAGCCAGACTCGAATTGGAACAACTTCTTCGTGTTCTGAAATTAGTGCTGCTACACCGTCAACTTACAGCGTACCAGTCCCTTAAGGGGTTTAGATACAGCTTACAGCAGTAAAACTTTTGGAAATATTTAACATTTTTTTCCTCCATTACTGTATCTTGTACAACAATGAAAATTGGTATGTGTAAAACACTGTCCTTCTGCTATATGAAAAAAATATTTTTATTAATTAAAATAATTATTTATATGCATATTTTTTTAAATTCAAAATGGTGTCAATTTACTGTGCGGTGATGAAGCGTTTCCCTCATAACTCATAAACTTGTTAAATTTTCATGTTCTCTCTCTTTCATTTTATTGCTGAAATTCATGTTCACAATATCATGCTCTTTCAACTACATTCCTTAATAAATAACATTTTTTCATTTTGTTTTAGAAGAAAATGCTGATATTTCACCATTTTTTAAAATGAATTCATGTTTATTAGACAATCTATCAAAGACAGAGAAATGATTGTAGATATGACATGCATAAATACACATAAAAATTTAATTACAGAATGTTGGATAGTTTTTGGGTTGTGTGGGAAAGGCTTCATCTCTGCACAGTGAACCGAATTTTGAAGCAAAAAATATAAATAATGTTTTTTAAATCGTAAATTTTTTTTTCATATAGCAGAAGGACAATGTTTTACACTTATTAATTTTCATTATTATGCAAAATACAATAATGGAGGAAAAAATGTTGAATATTTCCAAAATGTTACTGCTGTGAGCTGTACCTAGCCCCTTAAGGGTGTTGTAAGCTGACATACGCTCTCCACGATTGGCGCGACTTTAATCTTTCTATAACCACTGGCTCTCACATAGTGTCTACCTTTCTCTATAAAGTGTAAAACCCTTCGGCATATTATCTCTCTCTAACCTCTAACCTAAACCCCTAGAGTCCACTAGTGTTGAATGTCGCCAGACATTACCAACCGTGTCTAAAAGCAGAAAACGAACTCTAATGAAGGTAAAAGATTCCCAGAGCTTCTGCAATGAGATATATTTCGGCCTCTTGACGAAGCCATTTTGGTTTTTGTTACGTTTATTGGGAGTTTACTCTTAAACTTTCAACTTTCATTACGTCTTCTTATCGACTCCTCAACCATTTTAATATTGCACCTCTTGAATTCTCGAATGTCATTTTAGTATTAAATGCAGGAATCTACTCAAGCTCTTTCCACCCTCTCGGAGACTTGAGACTCTTTAACTGAAAAATAAAATTTATACAATACTATATTTCAATTTCATATGACTTTTCTGTAAATAAAATAAATTCTGTTATGTAGGTTTTCAGGTAGTTTCTTTCAGATCCTGATTCATGAGGATTTACCGTCACTTCGGAGCTTATTTCCGAAGACATTCTGAGCAAGAAACTCGTATAAATATGTGTTCTAATCTCAATATTTTCAGTTACACTAATTTGAAGTTGTTGGTAAAATACCTTTTTCTTTAGTTTCAAGGGTAAAAAATAGTACAAATAGGGAATGAACTATTCAGAAGTGTCATTTCTTTAATTATCTAGTATTCTGAAGCTAAAAAGTGTTGTTAATTGTTTTCTACAGATTTTGTTTTTTTAATTTTTAACTAAAAATGGCATCATTCTTACGCACTTATCACAAAAATTGTTACAAATCATATGACTTCAGGAACTTGTTTATTTACAGTTTAATTATGCATCCTAATGTACAGTCTTAAAGAACACTGTTCTACAAAAACAAATTAAATTCATTTTTCTGGATATAACATTCTTGATTAACATGGAAATTTACCTCCTGAATTCAAATCTGTAATTAGTTTCTCTGTGTCACGTATAGTTTTCAAGTTATATGCAATTTCATTTTTTTTTTTTTTTTATAATTTTCGTTTCCACGCAATGCATTTATGTAGGCAAAAAATGTAACTATTAATATTTTAGTCACTTACAAAATTATTTACAAACATTTTATGCACTATAAAACAAAAAATATATACAAGCCTTAATATAATAATTATGTTACATGGAAAAATGTATTTAAGGTTAGAAAATATGAACAAAATACACTTTTCCCTAAGAATTTAAAAATCTTATCTTTTTCTCTTGTGTTCAATTTTGCAGTCTCTAACAATGTTCCAGCAGTAGTCAGCAAGCATCGCAGGCATCCATTTTTCCCTTCATACCGCTTTTCCATGGACATTATATCTTTATGGAACCTTTCACCATGTTCGTCGGAGACATCACTGCAGCTCTCAGGAAAATAATGTAGATGTGAATCTAGGAAATGCACTTTTAAAGACATGTGACATCCTAGATCTCTATATGCATTTATCATTTGTTGAACCAATTGTTCGAAGTCGTTAGCTCTTTTTCTTCCCAGAAAATTTTGCGTTACGTTCTTGAAACAAGATCACGCTTTTCTTTCTTTTGGTGAAGGCACTGTTCAAAGTCGCTCAGAAGTTCTCTAATTTGGGGACCCACAAACACGCCCTCTTTTATTTTTGCTGCAGAAAGACGAGGAAAAATTTTTGAAAGGTACATAAATCCTCTTCCAGATGTGTCCATGGCCTTAACAAATTGTTTAATAAGGCCTAGCTTGATGTGAAGAGGGGGCAGCAGAACATCTTCACTGGCTACCAATTTCTCATTCAGTTTATTTTTTCTCCAACTTTCCACTTAAGTTCAGGCCAAATCTTTCTTTTATAATGGGAATTCCTATCGTGACTATCCCATTCACACAGAAAACATCCATATTTGGTATAGCCTTGTTGCATACCTAATATCATGGCAACTATTTTCAAATCACCACATATTTTCCACTTGTGCTCATTATATTTGGTTAATCTCAGGGTATATTTCAAAATATCATATGACTCTTTAGTCATACTTACATAGGCAACTGAGGCAGAGGCATTATATTCTCATTGTGGAGAACTCCTTTTAGACTGTATTTTGAGGCATCTATAAAAAGTCTCCAATCCAGTGGCTCGTATTTGAAGTTCAAATTATTCATTAGGTCACAAACATCATTGCAGAATGTCATCATGAGTTGAATTGTGCATATGCAGAAACAATAGTTCATGTAAACAAACAATACTCACTTCCTCTAACAAGAATTTCAGGTTAAACTCAAGATTTCACTCTCTCTGTTAGAATCTGTCTGTTTTACTTCTATGATTTAAGAGGTTTCCGTAAAAGAGAAATATGTAAAGTTTTACATATTTTATATACCAGTACCACAGATGTCGGAATATTGTGGTTAAAAATGAATATTTACTCACATGATAAGGAATGTCTCCACCATCCAAATAATGCCAGTTTAACTCAATTTTAAATCCTGTAACAATGACTTGCTTATTAACATAAAATTTTACTAGCAACAGGAATTCCACAATATGAAAATGAAAACAAATGAAGAACAAATTTAACTGTAGGCAACTGTTGTTAAGCAAATTTCACCATCTTTATCACAAACTTAAAATGTCAGTTAAATGAGACGTATATTCTCGTATAACTAAAAAACTGTGCCTGATAGCGAATTTCTGTTTTCAGATTTGAATTTGCCATATGAAAATCCTTTAGAATCACATATTTTCATATAAGAAAAATGACCCTTGTAGAACAGTGGAATTTACAAGAGTGGCGTTATTTGTAACAATTGTTGTGATAAATGCGTAAGAAAATGTAATTTTTTAGTTAAAAATTGGAAAAAAAAAAAATTCTGTACAAAGCAACTATGGATTTCACAACAAATTTTTAGCTTCAGAATACTAGCTAATTAAAGAAATGATACTCCGAATACTTCATTCTTTATCTGTAATATTCTTTTACCTTTAAAGCTCAATAATAATGGTATTTTACAAACAAATTCAAATTAGTGTAATTCTGAAAATATTGAGATTAGGACAAATGTTTATATGACATTTTTGCTCAGAATGTCTTCGGAAATAAGCTCCGTAAGGGACGGTAAATACTCGTGAATCACCTTCAGATTGGTCATTCCCATGTTATAAAATGGCAACATAAAATGAGAACAACCACCAGAGCCACCACCGTAGAAAAGGCGTTTTTTGAAATGGCAACATAAAATAAGAACAACCACCAGAGCCTCCACCGTCGAAAAGGCGTTTTTGGTAACAACCGCTAGATGGAAATACAGTTACTCCACGCAATTGCATAAGGGTTATAACGTGACTTTTTTGCAGTCGCTAGATAGCAGCATATTTAAATTGATGAAAGTGGTTGCTTTGACAGCCCATCATGTTGATTAATCTATTATATGTTATCAGGGCTTCAGGTTTGGTGATCTATCGGCCGATCTTTATTGGTTGAAATTTAAACCATCTGAATTTTCAATTTTAATTTGTATAGTTAAGAAACCAGGTATGCTGTGTTATAGACGCAGTATTCAGTGTTGGTTTTGTATAGGTAATATAATGATTTTGTTTACTAAAATAGTCATAGAATATATAATAAATAAAAATATTTCAGTCTACTATGGCAAAACGGGAGACATTGTTCACTTTTGTTAAAGAGAAAAGACGTATTGAAGAGACAATGGAAAATCCATCCGTTTCACTAAATCAGTGGTCGTCAGCACTCACTGAAACGGTAGAGTGCATGGAGGGTAAGGAACTCTGCTCCGTCGTGCAAAAGGGATAGAGAGACAGCATATCCGCCAACAGCCACGAACGCACGCTAGGGCAGTGTCTTGTCCGCGGGTAAGAGACGCTAGCCCGAGAGTGCAGTGTTCTGATGACCGCTTCACTAAATGAAGAAAATTCTCAATTAGCTTTAAGTGAAAGTAACATCTGTGATCCGGTAATTCCATCTGTGCTACCTTCATCTAGTACCGTTAGTGCTGAGTCAAGGAATAAAATGGTTGGAAACGAAATCAAATATAAAAAAGCAATAAGAAAGTAAATATAATTGGTTGTTTTTTCCAAGGTTTTTCCTCAACCCAATATAAGCAAATGCTGGGTAACTATCGGTGCTAGATCCCAGCCTTACTTCACCAGCATTATCTCCTTCATTTCACTCAGACGCTAAATAACTTAAGATGTTGATACAACGTAAAAATAACCAACTAAAAAAAAAGTTCATGTTCACAATTTTTTGAGTAACAATATTAGTATTTTTCAATAATGCCTATATAAAAATGTAGTAAAATTGATAATATTTAATATAAAGAAATGAAAGCTCTATTTATTTATTTGACCACATTCTTTTGTGTTTCCTTTTACATACACTGTCTCTGTTGTTACGGAAGACCAGAATTAATGTTTCTTTTGCTGTCGATTTCACCTCACAACGGTATAAAATAATAAGAAACTCGAGGGCAAAGGTCTGAATTCAACGATTATTACTATTATTATCCTAAGGAGGAAGGGCGAACCCTAGAGCTAAGTCGTGGAGTAACGGGTAACACGTTTAACCGTGAAACGAGGGGGTTCAAATCCTGGTTGCGGCAAGTTTTCCGAGGTTTTCCTTCAGCCAATCGAAGCAATTGCTGGGTAACTTTCTGCGTTGGATCTCGACTTCATTTTGCCATTGTATTTACACTTCTCTCTTTCATCATCTTCGTTTCTTTCCTCGGTTTCGGGGTTGCTTCGATATATAAAATTGACTGCGGGCCGCCGCCGAACTTCGACCGATATGTGGTCACTCGTTGTTGGTGACAGCACTATGCACCGTGGATTCTCCACTGGGCCCATGATAACACGTGGGACCGGACCGGAGTGGAGGGACCGCAGTGAGGCCTACGCGGAAAGGTAAAAGTGATCATGTAGGCTGTAGGGAAGTTCGCTGGCGGTGCGCAAGGGGATCTGTAGCGCGGAAAGCCTTGGGGCAGGCATGTCAATTGATGCCCACAGGAGCAAGCGCGCGCTTTAGAGCCCAGAAGAGCCTGAGCGCTTCATAGCGGAAAGGAAAGGGACAGACGAAAGAGGTGGTATATGCCGCTTGGTCGAGCTATATTCAGGGTTGGCAGGCACTAATTCGATAGATAAAGGGAAGAGAGCATATTAAAACTGTGTCCATGTTAATTTTTAGATTTGCCTGAGAAGTATAAGTGCATTACAAGAATGTAAGTTTTAATTTTAATGCTCATTTTTCACAATTTTGATTTTTTTATTGAAAAGAAATATTTTCTCAACTTTTCGTATAGAAAAGTGAAATTTTCAGGTATAGACCTATTTATTTAGTAGCCTTACAGAATGTTTTCTTAAATCTAATATACCGTATATACTTATTACTGAAGATAGTGTAGGCCCTACTGAGAATTTTGAAAATATTCGCATGGAAATTGTTAGTAAGGAAATGAAATAACAAAGCAACTACTGTTACATCGTAAGCAAAAGATACGTGCCCATGTGTTGTAAAAATGTCAGCTCTATAGCTTCAGCAGATTTTGAGAAAATAATTTAATATTCTGATGATAGGAAGTTGCTCACAAATATCACCTTAAAAGCATAATGCGATAAAAGTTTTGTTATGTAATATTAGTTACACTTAAAACAGATATAGTACCTAGGTAACTTTGCTTTGTACTGTAATAGTGTTTTGATTAGTTTATTGATTAGTTTTGTAAGGCTAAAGATACCATCAATATAAATTCCAGCTTATCATGTCATACTCAGTTTCTTTCTTTGGAATATCACTTTCTTTATGAATGATGTGTTTCATCCACTTAATACAGTATAATATTATACTACTATGGAATTTAAGTGAATATTCCTTCTTAACTCTCTATTATGTAATTAAGATTTAAAACACAATTGCAATATTAAGAAATCAGTGTTAGTACTTTTGCTTTACAGACAATATAGATAATATTAAACAGAAAGAAGCCATATAAAAATAACGATATAAATAACGTTCCGTTTGAAGTTTGTGCACCACTGTTTTCTTAATCCAACAGGTTGCTTATTCAAATATACAACCCTTCCTCTTTCCATACTTAGCGCTTGCTGCCCGCGCACGACGTCAAGGTCAGAAAAATGCGCTTGCTTTGACATCACTGCCTTAAAGCATGCACATCATTCCATCTCGGGCAGTATACTGACGTTCAAAGCTATCTGACCCTACTAATCAATACTGATTTTCGAAAATCTCTGAAAGACAAGATTTGGTCCTTTTTGTCCATTTCCAAGTAACTTACTCTTTCTGGGGGTGCTAGAGTGTTTTATATAGGCTATATAACAATATATATATAACTTTGTTCTGGCAATAAAGTATTATTATTAGGCATATAATTATTATTACTATTATTATTATTATTATTATTATTATTATTATTATTATTATTATTAACTCTTCCAAGCTCAGCTGTCTCATCCCTCAGGGAAATCCACTAACGTCATCTATTTTCATATTAGCCTCACATTTCTGTTCTTTCTCTTCCAAGATTTGCATCATCATCTCCATCATCATCATCATCATCATCATCATCGTCGTCGTCGTCGTCGTCATCTATAAACCGTTACGGTCCCTTAAGCACATATACAGGGATATCATTTTATTTTTACTTCAATTTTTATTGTACCTGAGTTTTTGAATGTACTTCACTCCCACCCCTTCTACTAAGGAAGTTCCAACTCCACACAGAACCAAGACCGCAGATAGTAAGCAGTACTGAGTTACTGAGTATAGTACGTTCCAGAAATATGTTCGCGTTTTCCAGTGACGAAAGAGCTTTCAATATTGAATCATATTTTCGCACAGGTACTGTCCGTTTGCCTACGTCGCATCCCGATTTCCCCCACCTGCTTCTGCTCACCCCTCTGTAATAGCTGGGCTGTCTTAGCTCTTTTCTCAAAACATTAATTTCTCTTAGGAATTGGAAGTTTACCTAATATTATACAGCTGTTTAATTTAACTTAAATAAAAGGGCCTCGTTAAGTAATTAACTGTCACGTGATTTCCTGCCTTTCTTCAAATCTGCGGCATAACCACTTGGACGGACAGTAGATAGCATGTCTGAGTAATTTTATATTTTCGGGTCGGGCAGAAGTGAAGATTGAATTTACAGTTCGTAGAGTAGGTACAGAATTATTTCAACATGAGTTATTAGTACGAAGGACGAAACTGGCAATTGGAAATAGATGCAATAGTCTATAGTGTGATAATATGCACAAAAGAACTGAAGCCTGTATCGAAATGAACGGCCACCATTTTCAAAATTGTGTTTAAATATTCATATTATGATTATTTTTCAATTTAACTTCTTTCTCTATATTGTACGCTAATGTGCTGTAGACAGTATAATATACATTGCATAATGAATACGTTCGCATGGATAACTCAGTTCGTGAGTAAAAACACTTATTCTTAATACAGTACTGTACTTTGATTAAAGAAAAACCTAATGAAAATTATCAAACTCAAAATCACGATATTTCCTAGTTTACGTAAATGGATGAACTACTTTTCTTCCTTCCTATACCTAGTAGAGTGATTTGTGTTTTACGCCAGTATCATCGAACTCCAGTCTTGGAGGGGGGAGCAAGCGGTGTTTCCGGTTCTCTAAAGGTATAGACAGGTCAATATTAAAAATGTTAGTAAAAATAAAATGATGTCCCTGTACTAGACCATCTCATCTTTGCTTCGAAGAAACGATTTCTTCTGAACTTGCTTGAATATTTTGTCTGTGGATTGCCGTTTGAATGTCCTTTCCAAGATAAAAATTATTTAATTGTCCTCTGATATCTTCGTTATATTTATGATCTAATTGTATGTATCCAGTAAGACTCATAGGACTTAATTTCAGCCTGAGTTCTAACATAAACTTTATTGGTGAGTGTCCATGTCTTTACGCAGTAGGCCATGGCTTTGTAAAATTTAACAGTAATATCAATGTTTTCTTTAAGGCTTATTATTTTTGCAAACATGTGAATGATATTTATTAAATATGTTGAGCTCTCAGTTTTTGCCTATAAAATCTAGTACTTATCTTTTTTTTAGTTGTATTACAGCAATATCTCTCATAATATCAGAGCGCTCCTTTCTAATTTCCACTATGAGAAAAATAATATCTCATCGTCTTCAAAGATGCTTGAGTTTAAAGGCGTCTATCCAATAAAACAGTTTAAACACAAATTGTAGCTGAATCCTTGACAGTAACGTAGCTATGCTTCTCTTATTATAAATATAATAGTTGCACATGGTTGTGGCTGCCACCGGCGTAGCTCAGGTGTTAGTGCGTTTACCTGCTGATCCATGGTTGCGCTTGGGAGTGGGTTCGATTCCCTCTTGGGCTGATTGTCTGGTTGGTTTTTTCCGAGATTTCCTCAAACCGTAAGCCAAATGCCAGGTAATGTAAATAACCAACTAAAAAGAAAATTATATGGGCAAGGCATCTCATTTGTAAATGCTAACGCATAATTGGCAGACATATGCTACCTTTTTGTGCTTGGAGCGGTGTCTGAGAAGACCTATTCAAAAGACAAACTCTTATCTTATCACTTCAAAGAAAGAGACCGCTTTGACAGCGGCTGGGTATTAATTTATTGATTATGCTATAGGTCTACCAATATTCTTCTCCCCTCTAAATATTTTATTATACTCAGAACCATGTTGTACCACGTGTAATTTTATTGTACAAACTCTGCACTCAGATGCTTTGTTAACCAAAATACGAAACGCTAAATAACAACAAACTTGTTAACATTTCAACTGTCATACACAGCTGTGTAGGCTAAATATTTGTGTAATAACCCGCTGGAGCTCCGATGTAGGCCTACGTATTGTTTAATCATAAGTTATTATGCTGTAGTAGTATAGTAGTTGTATACTATGTTTCGTAAACTATCAGTTACTTGTATCTCTTTGTTTGTATAACGATAATGAAATACACGTTGAGAAGAAGACTTATTATTATCATTATTATTATTATTATTATTATTATTATTATTATCATCATCATCATCATCATCATGACCTCTTACATAGCTCAGGCGTAGCGCGTTTGCATATTGATCCGGAAGAGCACTCTGGTATGAGTTCGATTCTCTGCTGGACTGAATGCCTAGTTGTTTTTCCCGATGTTTTCTCTAACCATAAGGTGAATGTCAGGTAATCTATGACGAATATTCAGTCTCATCTCGCCAAATATTATCTCGCTATCACTAATTACATCAACGCTAAATAACCTAGTAGTTGATACAGTGTCGTTAAATAGCCAACTTAAAATCATTATCATTATCATCATCACCATGAGGTGGGTGGACTACCTTACCTCTACATCCATTTGAGAAGTCTTACACTAATTCTTAGCTAAGTACATTATCAAACCACACCAGTTGACTACGCTAAGGTTAGCTGATTATCCAGTTTTCGAGCAGGCAATACCACTCGTCCCTAAAGAAGTATTGTTTTTGCGGAGTGAGAGGAGAGGGTCAACTAGTAACTCAGCTTCTCTGAAGGAGTGGGTGGATGGGAATGGTGGCATTGGCCAAGTGGGACAAGCAGGGCTCAGTCATTGGCCGGTCGCTTCCAGGTTGGGGGGTTGGTTGTAAGAGTGGGGAAAAAGAAACTCACATTGCTTGCTCGGATCTTCTCCTCAAATGCGGACCGTAGTGTCGCAAAGTTACTTTGCAGCACTACTGTAATATTCAATTGTTTTATTCCAGTGTCGCTAGACTGCTACTTTCAGTTCTACAATTTTGTACGTATTAGTTACATTACGATATGGTTGCATAAAAAGAGACTTTTTGATATGAAGTGCTTAGGGATGCTCCATGTAGCCTAACTCTTAATAAGCACCTCTGTCTCTAGGCTACTTGTCCGTTGTCTTGTGGTTGTCATGACATGATGTCTCTGCGGTGGATCTGCGTCATGCCGATCCCATCATCAGGGAGACCCGCATTTGTCAGATGTCTAGTCTACCATCAGATGAATCTCCCTCCCCTACCGGCAGTGGTGTGTAAATCGGATTAAAGGGGAGGTTAATCAGAATGCGTCAGGAAGAAACATAAAGCGTACTTATTCTGGACTTCTCATTCGTGTATCATTTACAAACCAACAGACTGTAGTCTCACTTCTCAGACTTAAAAAATTTAAATGTGTTTTCTCTGCTGTTTTGCCAACATTTACATTTTTAATCTAATAAATAGCAAACCTTAATACGTAGGCTACCCGGAAAGTTACTTCCGTTAGATCATTAAAACAAGATGCAGAGCACATTTCTATTATATACATAATTTTAAACTACAACATTTATTCAACTATTTTAATATAGTTTCCTGTCAAACTAAGACCTTTAATGTAGCGTTTCATATGATTTAGGATACCCTTCTTATAATGAAATTCTGCTGCCTGTGATTTGAGCTATGTCCGAACGTATAATGGCTCATTTTAACTTGTTTATTGTCTGGCAATGCATCTCTGCATTGGTTGTGGTGCCGAGTTTCATGAAATTCACCAGCAATAGTCCCTTTCTGTCCCTAAAGACAGTGAACATGAGCTTGTTGCGAGAGAAAATTTGGCGGCAATTCCTTGGTGTTTTTTGTGAGTATGGCCACCACTCCATTGACTGATTTTTTTGTCTTTACGTTGTTTCCATAAATTAATGTTGGATTTCAACTGCTATATAGATTTTTATGTGGAAAAATTTTATTACTGACAGTGTCTCATTACTAGTGGAATTTTCAATGGCAGGACACATTTTGAACGGTCGCTGTAAAACAACTAAAGGAGACACGACATTCACTGGACCACAGCTGGCTACGTACTGAGTCATACTACATTACTACAAAAGAAAGTGATGTCGTTATCGACAAAACTTAGAGCGCTACCTGAGAACGGAACTTAGTTTCCTAATAGTCCTCTTGTTAAGCTTCGTTTATAATACGTGGGTCATTCAATAATTAGTGGCAACAATGTTTGTTATGTAACGCTATGAGAGGCAAATGATTCAAGCTGATAACAATGAGAAAGAAGAGCATCTGATGTGTGTTACCTGTGAATTTGAAGACAATCTCATTTATAAGATATCTGTAGTGAGTTTAATTTGTAGACTGTTATCTGTAGTGCTCTAAAATGTTTAGCAAATACGAACAAAGATGCTTCATTAAAATTCAAATTTCAAGAGACAAGAATGCTTGACAATGCCATACAGCATTACTGGAAACTTGTGTTAGAAAGACTTCACCATATCGTACCGTGGCTAGGTGAACCCATGCATTTCGCTGCAGGAGGGAAGATGTTCATCAAAAACGTGAAGCTACCAGACCGTAATCGGCAAGTGAACGCTGTAAGAGCGCTGCTGGAAGAACATCGTTGTTGGTTATGATTTTGACGGAATCCTTCTCACTCATTCACTTCCTGTCGGAAATCCTGTGCATAGTACAGTTACTTTCTGGAACACCATTTACAACCAGCGGTGTCCCGTAAACGTCCAAATCTCCTGAATTCTCATCCTATTGTACTACATGATGGTGCACATAATTTACTTCGCAGATGGAACTGCGAAGTTCTGGAACATTCTCCATACTCTCCAGATACGAGTTCATGTGATTTTGACCATTTCCCGAAAATGGAATTATCACTTAGAGGAGTTCACTTTAGAACCAGACAGGCAATTATAGCAGCAGTAGAGCAGTCTGTTTGAAGATTAGTACAACAAGACGCTGTGGATGGCCTCCGTTGTTTCCCTGAGGTGTAGAGGCGGGTTCTTCATGTTGGAGGAGATTACTTCTGAGCACTGCAACAATGTGACTGTTCCAAAAAGTTTTCTTTCTTGTTAATTCAAATGTTGCCACTAATTATTATTGAATGACCTATCTTATGTTACAGTTATTAGCAAAATAAATAAATAAAAATAGATAAATAAATATAGATATAATATTTTTAACACGTAGACTTTCTCTACTTTCTTCATCAGTGACGATAATTTGTTAACAGTTATTACATCTATTTCATTATGAGCTTTGTATGAGATATTGTGTATGTCTATTAGTTCTTGGATAGGCCTATACAGTAGGCATACTAATTTGATAGTAAAACTCGTTTATTAAATATGTTGAGCTCTCAGTTTTTGCCTTTAAAATCTAGTACTTATCTTTGTTTTTTAGTTGTATTACAGCAGTATCTCGCATAATAATCAGAGCGAGCGCTCCTTTGTAATTTCCACTATCAGAAAAATAATATCTCATCGTCTTCAAAGAAGCTCGAGTTTAAAGGCGTCTATCCAATAAAACAGTTTAAACACAAAATGTAGCTCTTTTGCATTCTAGCTTCGTTTATGCATAGTTTAAAGAGTATAGGTTATATTGGATGCTCTTGTCTCACACATTGTGATGTACGAACATATGTATTTATGTTCTTTAGACATATCCTAAGTATCACACATTGCTATGCACGAGTAGGCCTATATCTGTTAATTTTCTTTAGACATATTCTATCTTCCTTCACTGTTAGATTTTATTAAAATGTTAAGTGTATAGCTCTCTTAGTAAGTGTAATGGCATGTTTCTTTTTTAATATTGATTGATCGTTCGATCGATCGATCGATTGATTGATTGATTGATTGATTGATTGATTGATTGATTGATTGATTGAATAAAAAGACTTGAAAATTCATAGGATCTATATACTTTACAATATGTTATTCACGATGTTTCCTTAATTTTAGGCAACAGATAAAAAAGATAATGATTCAACTTCATGGATTCAATCCGTGCTGTTCTTGAGATAATATTTTCTTCGTCATCTAAATACATATGTGATATAATTTTAGCACACATCTTCAGTTATAAGCTATGATCAATGAGCTCATTCTCCGATAATAGATACAATTCTTTGTTATTTTTTTTAAAATAATACATAGACTTTCATTAGCCTTTCTTTCCTCAGGGATGTACCGACAATAAAAATAAGTTACACATGGATATAATGCTGTATATGTGGAATATATGACCCAGGCTTCACATCCAACACTACTGGGCCATCATAAAAGAAGATTAATCGCGTATCACTACCCCAGAGATGAAATTCATAGGAACAGGAAAATACACATGGCAAGACCATAAAACAAACGAACATGTATTATCAGAATTTAAATCAAACTGTCTTTAGAAAGACGAGCAGTACAGGAGTAAATGGAGACTACATGTTTGGAAAATTGCAAGAAATAGATTATCGAAATTAATTTTGAATACCAACCAACAGGGAAACGGAGCCAAGATCGCTCTCTTGGAAGAATTCTGCATGTGAACTGAAACGCGAAACACGAAGAGAATTTGTTTATTTATTTATTTACTTATTTATTTGTTTGTTTATTTATTTATTTATTTCACCATCTTGTAACATATTTTATTAGGCCTACCTCGTATTGTCTTTCTATAATACAATAATAATTCATTTTGTGGAGCCTGTATCTGTTACACTTTTTTGTCTTACTAAATAAATGTTTTGTTGTTAATAGTAATCTGTTAATACTTACATTCATTTTGATTTCTTGTATAACTTAAATCACTTTTCCTAATTTTCGTTAATTTTATCCTTTTATAAGAAATGTAATTTCATTCATCAGTATTTATCGATTTTCAAGCAATATTCTAGTTAAAGAACATTAATTTGCTTTATAAGAATTGGTGTTGTAGGTGTTGGTGGAGATGTATTATTTTATGTGCGAGTGAAGAGAAGGTTCCTACTTAAAAATTGTACTCTTAAGTTTTTTTTATATACAGAGTGCAAGGGGAATAAATAGGGTGTTTTTGAGAGATGAATGAGGATAGTCACTAGTGAGTTAAACATAAAAGTGTTACATTATTGTGGTCTTGTGTGAACGGGTTTTGACAGAAGCTGCGTTTCTAACGCTTATTCAGAAAAATGGAAGGCGTTGGAGAGGCGATGTTGGCTGGAGGATTTTATAAAGCAAACATCAACAAATGTTTCCTTTATTGGTTTTTTGAGTAAGGTTTGGCTGTACAGTACTATTATTTAGTTCTGACAGTCGCCGGAGATGTGCGCCTGGGTCAGGCGAGTCCATTTAGTTATGCCAAGGGGTGTTTGGATTAGTCACTCGCTTTCCTTCGGAGCGATCGGATGTCATGCGTGCGGTAGAGCGGTATGTTTCTAGTACAGTTAAGCTGTACTGGATTCCGTTACCGACCGCTCGCCCTTATCTCTACTCCGGAGCTCTCCCCACTACTCCCATTACTTCCCCTCTTTCGCGTCGCTGAGCTGTCAGGACTAAATAATCGGTCTGTAATTTGATCGGTAAAAAAGTGTGTGATAGGAAGACGTGGCGATGCAAGTCGCAAGCAGGACTAGAGCGATAAGGATGAAATGCACAGCCACCAATGTCCCTCTGTGACTCGTTAGATACTGAACTTCTCGTTCAGTTACATAATTTCGTGACTCAACCGCAAGTGTTATTTGAACACGTGTAGTGCCATCTGTTTGCTTTTATTTGTATTAATAACTGAAAAACCGTTACAGACGATCACAACAATAATTATAATTCACTAAAATGGAGAATTAAGTACAGCAGCTTTCAATCGTGCCGTTATGATGTCGTCGATGGCTATGACGTTTACCTGTGGCATCGATGCCAGCAGAAATTTGTTTCTCTCTCTCTCTCTCTCTCCTCTGCCGTTCTTAATATTCCTGAGACAAAGTGTCACAGTATGTTAAAGATTTAGGTAGAGTTTGATGAGATATAATAGTATCAATTAGAAGCATTGTTATTGTTAAGGTTAGGTAGGGTTTGATGAGGGGATGCATTAGTGGCAAGTACGCCCACTTGTCAGTGACCAGATTATTGACAAGTGCTTCGCGCAAGAATGGGACAAGTGAATTTCTCGTCCATTATCCCTTTCAAATAATATTAATATAATATAAATGACGGAATAGCTACTAAATGGCATGAGGTCGAAGTATGTGACAAGGTTAGTGCGTTAGTTGAGGAGATAATATTTAAGTGACTTGAGCTCGAGGAAAATGTTTCAATGATTTAAGTACATTTTCTTCCCTTTGTGCAATGTGGGAAGATACCGGTACTTTATTTAATCCTGCAACGAGGTCTCCTAGCAAATTACCAATATTTTAGTTTTTGGAACTAGTCGATTTCAACGATATTTCCTGGACAACAAAATACGAGTATTTATCCTTTATTTTGCTGTGATAACGTGTTATAATATCTTCGAAAACGTGGATCTTCTTCTTCTGCATTATAAATTTCCCGTTATACTCCGTAAATCTTGCACTTGACTTGTACAGTGAATTCTTAAAAAATATAGTCATGCATTTTACTAGCAACATTTCGATTCTCTTTTCTTTGACATGGCTCGGTACGGCCCGGTGACCAATGGCAAGCGTAGTCGGCACTGCTGTACTGTCTGAATTCTCCTCTCCACTTGTTCTTTATAATTTTATGTTTAACTCCATCCCTGATTCACCTCTCGAAAAAACCCCTACTTAGTCCCCTTCCACCCGAGATACAGAATGTCCCATTTATCTTGACCACCCAAAATAACTTTTTACGCAAGAACCAAATGAAAAATTGTTTCATACAAAATGTGTACAACTAAAAGGGAGTAATAATACTGATTGGGAGATAACTTTTTATTATTATTTATTAATGAGATACGAGTACTAACATTGTTTCTTTAAGGGGTTAGGTGCAGCTTACAGTAATAATTTTTTGGAAATATTCAACATTTTTTTCCTCCAATACTGTATCTTGTACAATAATGAAAATTAGTATGTGTAAAATACTATCCGTCTGCTATACGATTTAAAAAATTACTTATATCTTTCCCCCCCCCCCAAATTAAAAATGGTGACAGTTCACTGTGCAGTGATGAAACGTTTCCCTCATAACTCATAAACTTGTTAGCTTTTACAAGTTCTCTCTCTTTTATTTTATTGCTGAAACTCATGTTTACAATATCATGCTCTTTCAACTACATTCCTTAATAAATAATATATATTTTTTTTATTTTGTGTTAGAAGAAAAACTGATATTCAACCATTTTTAAAAATGAATTTATTTTTTATCATACAATCTATCAAAGGTAGAGGGGTGATCTTGCATCATATAGTATATATGACATGTATAAATACACACAAAACATTTCATCATAGAATGTTGCATAGTTTTTTAGTTATGTGGGAAACGCTTCATCACTGCACAGTGAACTCAATTTGAGGGGGGGGGAAGTAAATAATTTTTTTAAATTGTAAAAATATTTTTTTCATATAGCAGAAGGACAATTTTTTAAATATACCAATTTTCATTATTGTACAAGATACAGCAATGCAGAAAAAAAAAGTTGAATATTTCCAAAATTTTACTCGTGTAAGCTGTACCTAACCCCTTAAATGGCACTATATATTTACTATTCAATATTTCAATTAAGCTCTTAAGACTTTTCAAAAATGTATCACAGTGGATCATTCTGATAAACAGAACGTTAATAAACGGAACGTTATTGGTGCCGTAACGGCATGGTTCCTGTGCATAGTATGAAGTGATTTGACTTTAAGTTGGTGTAGGCCTAAACAATACGTAACAGGCTACATTGCAGATGATACTCAGGGTTGTATAACCCATTACACGTAGCTTTGGTTTTATTCCGCTGAACACTGATGACTGAGTGAGTGGCCTGTGCTACGTTTGGTTTCATGTGTTTACTGTAAACCGAAGCTACGTGGAGTGGGTTACGCGACCCTGGATATATGTAATGTATGCCTAGTACATATTGTTTACACCAATTTTAAGTCAAACCATTTCCTTTTTACGTAGTATGCATAGCAACCATGCCGTCAAGGCATCAAATAACGTTTTGTTTATTAATGTTCTGTTTATTAGAATGACTCACTGTTATATATTTTTGGAGTGGTCTTGACGGGCTTAATTGAAATACTGAATAATAAATATATAGTACCATTTAAACAAAACAATGTTAGTACTCGTAACTCAGTCATTAATAAATAACGCTACAAGGTTGACTCCTCATCAGTGTTATTTCCCCTTTTGAATTGTACACCTTTTGTATTATCGCCGCGCTCTCATGGTTAACATGTCGGCATCATACAATAACGTGCGGTGTGCTTTTAAAACATAATTTTGCCGACCGATTGTTGCTCTGTAGGTTTCACTCTAAGCGTCACGTTGTCACGTCTACTTCCTCGATAATAATAAGCACTAGTTTGTTATATTGTTAAATGGCTATTATTATTATTATTATTATTATTATTATTATTATTATTATTATTATTATTATTATTATTATACGAGTACGTTGAGATTCTTAACTCTTTATAATAATTTTAATCACAAGCCTTAATGTTACGTACAAGGGTTGGATAAAAAGTTATGGCAACACTGCTGTCACATGACGTTGGTGCGTTCGAGAGCTGCCAGCTGTACGGACATGAACAAGGACTGTTAGATGAGTTGGTGCAGCCAGCGGCGACAGCACTCTGTCAATCTATTGCAGTGTGTAGAACGTTGACTTTCATAGGGATAATGCGACTGCCCTAAGATCATGTTTACAAAACTAGAGCACCGTTCCTGCATCAAAATTGATGTGGCACAAGAATGTTTTCAGGGACTGCGTGAAGCACCACCACCTTCGTCCAGCGCTCAGGAGAAAATGACGACATTTGGTGGTGCAGAACCCCATCATTCTTCATGACAATGCAAGGAGTCACACTGCTGCTGCTGTCAAGGACCTCTTGCGCCGCTGGCAATGGGAGATCCTGTAACATCCGTAACATCCACTGTACTCACCCGATATGGGTCCATGCGATTACGACCTCTTCGCCAAAGTAAAAGAACAACTGTGAGGGACCTGGTGCAATACCAGAGATGAACTTATCTGTGCTATAGAGCAGTCAGTACGGAACATCAACTAACATGGACGCGCTGATGGTGTACGACGCTTTCCAAACATTTGGCATAAGGTGATAAATAAGGGGGGCGACTATATTGAAGGTACGTAAATGTTGTACCCCTGTGAATAAAGCCATGTCAGAATTATCGAACTGTTGCCATTACTTTTTATCCAGCCTTTTGTATTATATATTATGTCTGATTTCTACTTACTTGTTGTTTACATTTTATTATTATTATCTTATTCAGTTTTGTGTGTAAAATTGTAGTGTACTTTGTAAATTTGTAGTGTCTTTTTTAACGCAATTTTACTCCTGGTTGAGTGTTAGAGAAGGCCGTATGGCCTTAACTCTGCCAGATTAAATAAATCATTATTATTATTATTATCATTATTATTATTATTATTATTATTATTATTATTATTATTATTATTATTATTAATGTTCGTCCTCAGCACAAGGCATTGCAACCTCGGTTTTAGTCCACGTGGATTAGACAAGTAGGTGTCATTTAATAATGGAAGCAGCTTATTGGTTGCAATATTGAAATTGAGGCGAGTAATTGGACCAGCTACATAAGAAATTGAAAACAATAATGCAATTAAATTCCAAAGACCTGCCGAATGTTATGCACTAGGCCGCTCGAAGACCTGCCGAATATTAACCATGAGAGCGCGGCGATAATATGAAACAACATTTCATTTGGTGCTTGCGTACAAAGTTATTTTGGGTGGTCAAGATAAATGGGACTGCCTGTATATCGTGATATCCTCTTTGATTTTAATTAAAATTATGTCCATACTTGACTCACAATGATAATTGTGTCAGTTTTTTTATTTTATAAATGTTATTTGTCCCCTGCTTAAAATTATTTTAGTCCAGGTCTTGCTTGCCTAGGGGTGAAGTCGCTTTCTAGAAGATAGGAGTCTAGACCCTCAGAGTTCGCTGCTGTCACGAACTCATAAACAAGGGATTGAGAGCTCTGCCATTTCTCTCATTCCAGCCCTCTGTGCCATACGGGTATCTTATTACAGCTCCGGGGAAGGACGTTATAACTTCTCATGATATCTCAAAGCAACCTCATTTAAAACTTGCATCTCGTAGGATTCCCACAATGACGCTCTTGTTCCGAAATAATACTAGAGCATTCCACTTGATACCAGAGAGAAATTGCGTTTCTCACATTCGAGGACATTCCAACGACGGCCGTTAATTTAGATTAAAAATATGGTGTAAATTGTATTATGCTAAAATCTGTGCCTAGGCACAGCGTTGTAGAAGCAAGCACAATTGCAGTATATTTTGGGATAAAGCCTAATTGGGTTTTCCCGGTCTCTAATCGGGTCAAAAACCCATAGAACTGCTATTTAACTCCAGGTGTGTGAAGTCGGAAGAGCCCAATTAGTCAAATCCACTCTCCTCCCTATACGCTGGGGCCCCCTGGGATCTATTAAGATGCGAAAGAGAGAGTGGTGTGCGGAAAGCAACGGGAAGCTACCGCATTTATCCTTCCCAAAAAAGAACTGCAAACATGGCATCGGAGATTAAGAGGAAGGCAGAAAATAGGAAAGATTGGAGAATGCTGAGTTTGCAGTGAAAGACCTGCCCATGGGCAGAACACTTATGTATGTATGTACGTATATATGTATGTATGTATGTATGTAGCTATGCAACATCATTCTTAATAACAACTCAGTTCTCTTAGTGGTGTAACTGTAGGCTACTGCTTTATTTGAAGCGAGAGCTTGCCTTCCACAGTCTACCTACCAACTAATATTGACATTAAAATTCAAAGTCTTTGAAATACAAAATGTCGTACTGCAACTTGTTAGGGACTACTTGCATATTATCCATTATCATTTATATTTTTAAGAAAGATAATGTTGTGAATGTGACAATTTGGTATGAACTGAATTAGAAATTCTGATTTTACTGTGGTTTTTATTTCAACTTAACTTTTTTTAAAAACATAACTCTTGTGTACTCAAGATCCTTGTACCTTCACTGAAGGGTTGGTAATTTAGTAAATGTTTTTCTCTAAAGCTTATGGATGCTGCAGTATATTATTTTAGTTGTGTACTTACATTTGTTTTACAAAATGTGTCGATCTAGCACAGAGAATAGTTTCTTTCTGTGTTTATAGTATGTTTAAGCCTTTACCTCATCTTCTGCGCCGAGTTTTACACCTCACAGCGTAGCTCACAAAAGTAAGAGCATGGGCGTTGTTTGTATTTGGAGAAAGAATAGGACATTGGAATTTCCCAGCCTAAGACGTTCCGATATTGGTTCCTCCACGTAGCTCTGTTGACGGAAGGCGGCTGCTTACAGTCCATTCAGAACCTCATTTCGCGGTTCAGTACTTCACACTGAGCCGGGAGAAGATTCGGATCCTTTACCCTTGATCTCGGATCACGGATCTCACTCGGTCCGTCGAACACTTTTCGTAGACTTCTTTGGCTCTGCTACCAACCCACACTGAAACAAATGACAGCATAATCAAGATTCGTATTTCTCAATTTTAAGCAACGTGTGAAAAACTTTACTGGAAATACTTCTCCTTTTGAGGTGATTCTTTATCGCTTGTAGATTACATCACCATAAATACGTGTATTTTATTTCTCCAGTTCCCTCTCACATTCTCATCTCCTTATTTCTCCTTTCCTCTCTGTTATTTTTCTTCCCATTTCTATTTCTTTCTCTATGTTCGTCTTTCCGACACTCTCCTCTTTCTCCTTGCACACTTTTCCATTTTCCCTCCTCCCTCCTTCCCTTCTTCCTTTCTGCTCTTCTCCTACTTTGTATCTCCTTTTTCTCGTTTTCCTCTCTTTTTAAATTCTCCTTCTTCTTGCTGTTCCCCCTTCCAACTCTTCCCTTCGCTATATCCTTTTCTCTCTTCTTGTCCTTGCTCTCTTTCTCTTACTTTTTTCCCCTTTTCTCATTTTAATTCCTCTTCCAGACTCGTGTCCCCTTACAGGATTTCTGCCTTCTGTTATCACTTTTTCTTTTCCTTTTTCCGTTCTGTTTCTTTCCTTTTGCCTGCTCCCTCTTTTTCTACCTCTTCTCCTGCTTCTTCCTTAGCTTATTCTTTATATCTTCTTCCAAAGCTTCTTCCATGTCTTTCCTTTTACAGATTCTTCTTTCACAGTTTCTCTTTTGATACTTTCTTAAACAGTTTCTCCTTCCATATCTTCTTCTTTCACAGCTTCTTCTCCCATATCTTCTCCTTCCAGAACTTCTCTTTCCATATTATTTCCTTCTGCAGCTTCTTCCATATCTTCTTCATAAGTTTCTTCTTCCTTATCTTCTTCTTCCACAGTTTCTTCTTCCTCCTCAACTCCCTACTCAGCCTCTCCTTCCGTATCTTCTCGTTCTGCAGTACGGTATATCTGTCCCATCCATATCATCTCTGTTCATAGCTTCTTCCATATCATCTCCTTCTACAGCTTCTTCCATACCTCCTTTATCAGCTTCCTCTTATCTTCTCCTTCCACAGTTTCTTCTTCCATGTCAACTCCCTCCTCAGAATCATCTTCGGTATCTTCTCGTTCTACAATACGGTACATACGCCTCATCCATATCATCTCCTTTCATATCTTCTTGCATATCATCTCCTTCTACAGCTTCTTCCATATCTTCTTTATCAGCTTCCTCTTATCTTCTCTTTCCACAGTTTCTTCTTCCATGTCAACTCCCTCCTCAGAATCATCTTCGGTATCTTCTCGTTCTACAATACGGTACATCCGTCTCATCCATATCATCTCCTTTCATATCTTCTTCCATATCATCTCCTTCTACAGCTTCTTCCATATCTTCTTTATCAGCTTCCTCTTATCTTCTCCTTCCACAGTTTCTTCTTCCATGTCAACTCCCTCCTCAGAATCATCTTCGGTATTTTCTCGTTCTACAATACGGTACATCCGTCTCATCCATATCATCTCCTTTCATATCTTCTTCCATATCATCTCCTTCTACAGCTTCTTCCATATCTTCTTTATCAGCTTCCTCTTATCTTCTCCTTCCACAGTTTCTTCTTCAATGTCAACTCCCTCCTCAGCCTCTCCTTCCGTATCTTCTCGCTCTGCAGTACGGTATATCTGTCCCATCCATATCATCTCTGTTCATAGCTTCTTCCATATCATCTCCTTCTACAGCTTCTTCCATACCTCCTTTATCAGCTTCCTCTTATCTTCTCCTTCCACAGTTTCTTCTTCCATGTCAACTCCCTCCTCAGAATCATCTTCGGTATCTTCTCGTTCTACAATACGGTACATCCGTCTCATCCATATCATCTCCTTTCATATCTTCTTGCATATCATCTCCTTCTACAGCTTCTTCCATATCTTCTTTATCAGCTTCCTCTTATCTTCTCCTTCCACAGTTTCTTCTTCAATGTCAACTCCCTCCTCAGCCTCTCCTTCCGTATCTTCTCGCTCTGCAGTACGGTATATCTGTCCCATCCATATCATCTCTGTTCATAGCTTCTTCCATATCATCTCCTTCTACAGCTTCTTCCATACCTTCTTTATCAGCTTCCTCTTATCTTCTCCTTCCACAGTTTCTTCTTCCATGTTAGCTCCCTCCTCAGCCTTTTCTTCGGTATCTTTTTTTTTTTTTGTTTCTACAATACGGTACATCCGTCCCATCCATATAATCTCCTTTCGTATCTTCTTGCATATCATTCCCTTCTACAGCTTCTTCCATATCTTCTTTATCCGCTCCCTCTTATCTTCTCCTTCCACAGTTTCTTCTTCTATGTCAACTCCCTCCTCAGCCTTTTCTTCGGTACCTTTTCATACGTTTAAGATGAAGTGTGCAATCTCAAGTAAAAAGATATTAATTATATGTTTTATGCCTCGTATAAATTCAAATTTATTTGAGAATTTTTTTATATAACCATTGGTAATATCATATAATAGAACCAGAACATTTTGCTAACTAAGATACTGTTCTGTTTTGTATTTTTGTCACATTTAAACATTAATGTTATTTATTTCAATGATATATGTTATTCAAAGTTATGAAATCTTTCCACGCCAACCAAATGCTATTTCTAGAATGACGAGACTCGAAGCGCAGCGAGAATGACGAGACGAGACTCGAAAGAGAAATGCAGCGAATCGTTGTTCATCTCTACTCGTAATACAATAGACGGCATGCTTCCAGCCGCAACGCGAATCTAGTTCTAACGGCACATAACCAACGCGAAGGCACTGTACAGATACAGAAATAAAATTTGGAGCTCCTTTATTAAGTTTCGCTTATAACACACTGCGCATGTGCAGTAAACAAGAGCCCCTGTATATATGCTACTTGTGGACAGTCGTGCGAAATTGTTGCCTACATACAGGTTGACTCCCATCAAGACTCGCTCCAAACGTTAATTCCATATCTATACATAATCCTGTCCGTTGTTTCTGCCTCCCTGACTCTTTATCTCTACTTCGGAAAGATTCCCACATTAACAATAAAAATTATTTGCAACTTTAAATTACAGGAAATAAATGGACAAGTGTATTGTGACAGATGATGAACAAATACCTACATAGAAGCAATTGTGAATTTATAACACGTAATTAGTGGAGTCATTACAAGATTCAACCACCAAGCGATAACAAGGATTTATAAATATTCATGAACACGGGCGAAGCTTCTATATTCTCTTGTTTTGGATTAGATTTGGTCTTAATCTGTACGGATTTTGACATTCCGCTGTACGAATTCAATGTCTGTTAATGTACCCGGCTTAGATCTAACAATTTCAATTCAGAGCAACAGTGGACTCAGATCAGATTACATTAGATACATATATACGCATCAAGAAACACTCAAATTAGGCACTAGCAAGATAGGGAATTGAATTTAATTAGGTAACAATTGACCCAACCGTAACTTAGTCAGCTGACAACCTCTCACTAAAGGGGATCAGAATACATCTCCGGTAGTGATAGCGTCGTTATGAAGTCAATAGGTCACGGGTTCGAGTCCTGATGCGGTAATGTAGTTTCTTCATTGATCTAACCACTTTTGTCTGACTATGGTTCTGGGATTTACTTAATATCTAACAGAAATAAGTCGCATGCATATTTCTTACGGATAAAGATAGCAAGAACAAATGACTGATATCCCTACTGCTATTCATGCCAATTATCTGAAAGGTGGGAGCAGCTACTTGTGGGCCTCTAAGGCTTGTAATAGAGATAACTTTACCTTCATTTTGTTTCCTTGCAGCATTACCACGTATCATAATAACATCCCAAAGGAATGTTAAATCATACAAATCTGGCTTTCAGGTAGTAGCTCCCTGTAAAGCAGGTATGATTAATTTCAAGGAAAAATTGTTCCGAAGCCGGGTATCGATCCCGGGACCCTTCGCTTAGCGCGCGAACGCTCTACCGACTGAGCTACCCCAGGAACTATACACTACACCGTTACAATTTTTCCTTGAAATTATTCAAACCTGCTTTACAGGGAGCTACTACCTGAAAGCCATATTTGTATAATACATTCGTTACTGGAGGTAAGTTAACAGAAAGCCACAATTTAAAGTCACACAGTAACTGTGTGCACTCACAGTTGAGTTCTGGCGTCTTGTCAGCTCATGTGAGTTGTGTGGATACAAAAAGGAAAAACTGTAACGGTGTCGTGTATAGTTTCTGGGGTAGCTCAGTCGGTAGAGCGTTCGCGCGCTAAGCGAAGGGTCCCGGGATCGATACACGGCCCCAGAACAATTTTTCCTTGAAATTATTCGAATGTTAAATCAATTACGAATTACGTAAAAATTAAGGTATAAATTTGTTTCCATATATAGAGTGTCCCGAAATGATTACCCTAATTTCAGACTGTTATTACTTTCCACTGATGTCACTGATTTCTGATTTTCCGTTGTGAGTGATTAGTTACATATTTCACTAATCAGACTTCAGATGCATACAAACAGTTGTTCTTCCTCTGACACATATCGTCAAGTGAGATGTACTGGCAGATAATAATAGATATACATATCAGCGAGAACCTCAATCAGAGGTATCCATGCATTTAAAAGGGAAAAATTACAAACTATGTAAGATAGTTATAAAACAAGTAAATAATTGTACAAATATCTAGTTTTAATTACGGTATCTATATTTTAATTTTTAATATTGTGCTGAAGAAGACTGAAATACAAAATTTAAAAAAAAAATAGGCAAGTGAGTGGGTTACTAAGAAGAGCGTTAAAAAATAAGACACTAATCACCAGGGAACGGATTTATATGGACTAAAAATATATGAAATATGTAAATATATATGTAGTTATTTTTACCAAAATATGGAATTAAATATGGATTTTTACCAAAATATGGAATTAAATATGGACTTAAAATTATAAAAAAATGACTATGTACGTTAAATATTGGTACATTTTAATCAAACTAAACAAAAAATATAATGGACGTACCTTATCTTCCAATGTAGTTTCAACAAAACACAATTTTTATTGTCTGTTACCATAACAATAGGTTACAAACATTTCTTTCAAGTGCTGAAAAGTGAATCTTCTTCTATTGTCTCTGAGGATAGATTTATACTGACTAAAAGAGCGTTCGACGTCACAAGAAGGAACTGGTACATAATTCAATTTCACAATGTCTGCTGGGGATAAGTCCAAGTTAATCTTCACTGTTGATTCACCACTCATCACAGCAACAACCTTTTGTAGTTCTTCATATCCAGGGTTTTTTGAAAGTACAGTGTCCACCTTAGCTCTTACTGCATCTGCAACTTTACCTCTACCACGATTCAGTTGTTCCACAGTACTATTTATAATTTCAAAACTTTCAGATAGTGAAAGGTGCCTATTTTGGAGACTTTTGAGCGTTTTTATGATGCATGAAAATGTATGCTGAATGTGAGCTAAGTCATTCTTCACACTTATGTCACAGGTAACTGTTTTCGCAGTATCAATTGAGACTGCATCTTCAGAGTCCAATGCAAGGAGAACATTGTTAATAGAGTCTATATGTTCGGCATAATATTCAACTGCTTCTAGCCATGTACCCCATCTAGTTAAAATTGGCTTTGGTGGCAATGGAATTTCAGGGTACATTTCTTTCAACACGTTAACTCTACTGGGAGCTTTGAGAAATACTTTTTTCACTGATGAAATCAACAAATCTACTTTAGGGAAATTGTCTCTGACCACTTCTGCCACACGATGAAATGCATGCGCCACACAAGTAAAATGAGTCAATTTAGGATATACAACAGATAATGCTTGTCCAGCTTTGACCATATAAGGGGCAGCATCGCTAATAAAGAATAACACATTATCGTACATAATACCCTTTGGCCACAGGATACCCATAGCTTCGTTGAACAGTTTAACTATAGTTTTGTTATTGCACTTTTCTAGAACATCACAATGTAAAAGAATTCGTTCAGAATATTGTTCACTTAACAAACCGATAACTACATTACCAACAAGTCTACCTTCTTTGTCGGGAGTCTCATCAATGGAAACCCAAATTGAACTATCTTTAATTTCATCTCTTATCTTCTGTATTGTCTCATCGTAGATGGATGGAGCATACGTCTTCCTAAGTGTTGACTCATCCGGGATTGTATGTTGAGTATATTTTTCAAGGAATTCCCTGAAGACCTTATTCTTTAGTTTGTAGAGAGGAATATCAGCAGAGATGAGAGAACGGCACAGGTCGATGTTAAACTCAGATCTTACATTCGATGTTGTTGGTTGTGTTAAAAACAATTGTCTCTGCTTGGAATTTAGTTGTTTGTTGGCCTGATGTTTACTAGTTGTAATGTGTTGTTGCACCAGGAACTTTTGTGTAGATGATACTGCACACTGACACAAATTACAAAATAATATTTTATTGTCAGTTGATAAACCATCTTCTTTAAATTCTGAAATGTAACTTGTTAGTTTTGATTTTAAATTGACTGAATGACGTACTTTTGGCATATTTACCGTCTTTATAGTATGATTTACAAAACTGAACCTATGTGTACTCTGACTGGCATTTAACTGTTGAGCTGCACAACTGAAGTCTGTTAAAAATTTTAAATTAAATTAATACAGTTTTGTAACTTACTGTCCCATTGTTGATAGGACTGCTAATTTTCAAATAACTCTGATGTTAAAGGGATTACTGAACATGTGTTTAAATCTCTATTGTTGAAATGTATTTTTAAAAGTTAATGGAATTTTGTTTTGTTTAATTGTTAAACCTAATATAATATGGACTGTTTTATATGAAATATGGAAAATATATGGAAATTAACGAAAATATGTACTAAACTCTAAAATATGGAAAAATATGGAAAATAAAAGTAGGATTTTTCAACCCTACACATTGTGAAACATAAAGATAATGCAAAATATAAATTATATTAGCTTTATAAGTAAATATGTATTTACATATAAATCCTTTCCCTGCTAATCACAATGCAAATTAAATTTTAAAAAGTCGTGGCACATATGGATGCGATAATCTGGCTTCTAGTAGAACTGATAAAAGAAAAACAGAATCCGCTGAAATGTTCTTGAGATCGGTAGCTGGATTTACCCTCTCGGATCAAAAGAAACATAGAAATTCGTAAGGAATTAAAGGCTCATTCACAATGAAAATTAAACATAACGTAACCGTTAAATTAAGAATGTAAACGTTACGGTAAAATAACATCATTCTTGATAGGGACATAAACATAACCGCAAAGATACTTGGTGACCATGGAAACATAACAAATACGCCATTTTCTCATATTCTGTCTTATACTTTAGCGCTCCACGATTGTGTACTGTTTGTAAATCACGTAAGCATAAGCATGAAAGTTTGAAGTTCGCAAACTTTCATGTTAACGTCTAACGGCAATGTTAATGTCAGTGTTTATTTGAATCATTGTGAATGATCCCATTTGACAAACTGGCCGCCAACTTCTGTGTTTATGTTACGGTTGTTTAATTTTCATTGTGAATGGGCCTTAAGTGTATACAGTTTAAACACAAAAACTGAGGAAACAAAAAATCAACTTGTATCAGCATTTATCAAGAATGAAGAAAGAAATATTATTAAACTACATATCCTTAGGTACAGAAGGTTAGGCAGACCGAAAACAAGACGGCAAGATAATTTCACATGAGGACGGAATAGGCAGAAATAAGAAGAAGAACAAGAAATATGAATAATGTTTAAGATTAGTGGCTAAAAGACCCTATACAATATATGTCACTATACTCCTAAAGTAAAATCTTGTCGCCAATACCAGCCGAAGGTCGCTAGATATAATGATAAAAACAATCAAGTTGGCCTCACTGCTTCGGACGTTGTCTGTTCATCACATAGGGATCGGCCAGTCACCGGTTAGGTTGATAAGAAACAGCCGAAACTGTTCGAATTGTATTCCCTGCGTGGTCAAGGTCGGCCGCCGCGAGTCGTGCTAAACGATAATCGTATTCAGATGAGTTTTTGATACGTTCATTGTTATGTTCCTGGTTCATTGTTCAATATTGTGTAAATATGATATAGTTATAATAATGAATATCCTTTTATGACAGTTATGTGAAGAAATAAAAAACAAATCCTACAAAAGGAAATTACGTGTGCATTATGCGAAGTGTTCGATGACAGAATACTTACATATCCAGACTTAAATCCTTGTGACTTTTATTCTTGGTCTACCGTTAAACAGAAGTGTAAAAGGTAAAAGGTAAAGGTATCCCCGTAACATGCCATGGAGGCACTTGGGGGGCATGGAGGTAGAGCCCCATGCTTTCCATGACCTCGGCACTAGAATGAGGTGGTGTGGTCGGCACCACGCTCTGACCGCCTTTTACCCCCGGGAAAGACCCGGTACTCAATTTTATAGGAAGCTGAGTGAACCTCGGGCCGTTCTGAAAGTTTGGCAACGAGAAAAATTCCTGTCACCACCTGGGATCGAACCCCGGACCTTCCAGTCCGTAGCCAGCTGCTCTACCAACTGAGCTACCCGGCCGCGGTATGCAAACAATCTACGTTTTCTGGAGGATTTAATGGAAAATATTCGCGATTTCTGTGATAGCCTACAGAAAAATGAATTTCACGTAATTTCTTCAACAAGATTGACATTTTAAAAGCAGAAGGTGAACTCTTCGATCGTCGGATGTAATGGTGAGTACCATTTGACTATTTCTAATAAACGTCAATCTTTATTACTCTACAGTCACTTCCAACGACTCCTAACGAATATTCACACGTTTATCACTGGGACTGTGGCGCTGTAAATCAATTTACAACACTTTTATCTCAGCCACGACACATTTCAATTTTTATTGTACAATATAAATGCAATTATCACTACAATTACACAATAATTCTTGCAGTTAACACACAGCGTATTCCGAATCTCACCGGTCCGGTGGCATCAATGATGTCACGTTGCAGCGAAATAAGGAACAAAACTGCTGGAAGGATCGATGGCTGTCATGGCGACTGTACAAGTTGTCTGTGCTACGCTAGCAAAATTTTGCGAAATTTTCGTACTCCCATCTCGTTCAAAGAAAAGATAGCATAAAAAATTTATTTCTTGAACCGGTAGTAATAACTGGTTCGTTGACATGTTCGCTCATAAGCCATTAACATATTGTTTTTACGTTGTGCTCATTACAAACAATACAGCAGAACTAAAGCAGAACACACCGCCATGACACAACAGTGCACGATGTCATTCGTCTGCTAATTCCCGCCCTATACAAGAACCAATCAGATTCACTGATGGCGGCTGATGGAGACTGCCACCACCTCTGCAAGTTGATGGCACCGGTGCGACACCGGTGGAGCATCAATGACGTCATCGGTGAAATTCGGAACACCGTGATGCCATCGGATTGCTTACCGGTGAGATTCGGAGTACGCTCACAGAAACGACTTCGGAAACGTAATTAATAGAATAGCAGTTTCACTTCACTTCCACTAGATGACTCTTGAGTTCCAGCAGAGGCCAGGCTATAGCGTAGCAGGGATGCCAATATCGGCAAACGAAATGAAACTGTGAGGAATGTTACAATAGGTGTGCTAAACGTTAGCAATGTTACAATAGGTGTGTAGCAGGTTAGATTAGGTTAGGTTAGGTTTTTTTTAGGTATGTAAGATAATATGAATGATTACCACAGTGTTTGCTTTTAATTTCCTATACTGGCTGTAAAGTAGTAAAAATTCACCCTAATAAATAATTAGAGGTAGTACATCAGGAAAATTAAGTTATTAAAACAGTAACTAACATCCAAGCGGCGCAGCGCTTTGTGTTAGAAAACCCTAACAGATCAACCCGTCACATTGATTCCCTACATAATGCGCATTGGATTTTAATCACGTGAAGATTCAATCTTTATTCAATAAAACTGATTCTTATGAGTTAACTTACTGCATGGTAATTTCGATCAGACACTGCTGACGATGTGACATTAATCCAAGCGCTGGTATTTGCCTCTCTAGTGTTTGACTACTACTCTATCATCATTCGACAGTAATGTCAACTTGACAGTACTTTGAATTTATTTTAAAATATGATCTTTTTTTTTTTACTCGAAACTATAAAATAGATTATTATTATATTGTAGTCCTATTCATTTTACGTATTGAACATAAATTAATTCAGGATAATTCTAGCGGTACAAAAGGGATGTACTGCCAACCTAACAGTACAAATGGGTGAATGTTACTTATTTCCCGCCCACTATAGGAGACATAGGCCAGTTTTACACTAATCCTAAACATTTAGTATAACTTGTTGCTTGTGTAGGCAGTCTTTACATTAGATTTGCGGAAATTGGTTTATAGCGCAACATTGGCAGTGATAAAAGTGTGAAATATTCGGTTGAAAAGAGCGTTGAGCGACTTCCGCCGATTTTGGAATAGACACCGACGCACTTCAACTGCCAACATAGAAAACAAAAAATCACACTCAGTCGCTTTCACCTTCATCTTGACGAGATAATAAAAGCCTAAACTAACCTAACCTAAGTGCGTCGGTGTCTATTCCAAAATCGGCGGAAGTCGCTCAACGCTCGTTTAACCAATATTCGTTCAGTGGGCGGTGGATACTCTACATTGGCCCATTTTACGTATTGAACATAAAATAATTCAGGATAATTCTAGCGGTACAAAAGGGGAGTATGTACTGCCAACCTAACAGTACAAATGAAAAAGGTCGCTCATATTACGGACATCTTGGAGGGAACACGTCACTATGTTACTCTGTACAATAATTATTTCAGTTTTACAATTAGTAATGTTTCTTATTAAATTTGTCAACTGACTTCTTTGCCACACAGTATTGACGAAAACACTACTGAAACAAAATATTAGCAAAAATCCATAGCACTGTAATTTTTTATTTAAAAATGCTGATAAATTAGAATCAAAATTCTGAGTAGATAACAATGGTTTGGTAATACTACAGCAAAAGTGGAAAGAGAAAATAAAAGGAAATGAAAGTTGAAGTTTTGTCTCTTTCCACTAAAAATTCATAAAATCCGCCGGAATAAATCATCATTCTCTTCAGCGGCAGGACTTCAGCTGACGAGCATCTGATAGCCGTTTGTCTGAACATGGCAGTTTAGAAATAATGAACAAAATTTAAATGATGCGTATTGGATCGCAATGCAAAACTCTCTGAATTCAAGTGTAATCTGAATGTGTATGGTGAATTTCCAAGACCCTCTGAAACAATACATGCCTCATGTTTTATGGAAACAGGAATTCAATTGATAATTTCATTCGTTGAATGATTTATAAGTTTTAAAGGACTGCTATAGCTCACCCGACAACCTACACGGTTTGTAGTATGTACCTTCCAAATTTTATTTTTCAATAATGAAAATAGCATACTTTACCGAACAATTTCATTACTCCCTATTTCAGCACGTTTCATGTCAATAAAATTGATAGGTTGTAAAGCAAGTGATTTCATTAGTCTACATTTTCAAATTACACGAAGCATAGAAAGTAGGTCTACTGATAATGCAGGATATGATTTTGAAATTAAAAAAGATACACTTTCATCTTCATATAAAACAAAACAATTCTTGACATCTCTCTGTCTATATATCTGTATGTCTGTCTTGCTGCCATCTATCTATGTGTCTGACTTGACTGACCTGACCTGACCGACCGACCGACCGACCGACCGACTCTCTGGGTGATTGACTGACTCTGACGACTGACTGCCTCTCGATAACTGTTTTACTGACTGTCTGACTGACTTAAATGACTGACTGAAATAACTGAATGACTGACAATGACTGAATGACTGACTGACTGGCTGACTGACTGATTGCCTGACTGAAATAACTGACTGATAACTGAATGACTGACAATGATTGAATGACTGGCTGACTGACTGATTGCCTGACTGAAATAACTGACTGATAACTGAATGACTTACAAAAACTGAATGATTGGCTGACTGACTGATTGCCTGGCTGACTGACTGACTGAAATAACTGAATGACTGAATGACTAACTGACTGGCTGACTGACTGATTGCCTGGCTGACTGACTGAAATAACTGAATGACTGACTGACTGAAATAACTGACTGACTGCCGAACTGACTGACTGACTGACTGACTGACTGACTGACTGACTGAAATAACTGAATGACTGACTGACTGGAATAACTGACTGACTGACTGACTGAAATAACTGAATGACTGACTGACTGGCTGACTGACTGATTGCCTGGCTGACTGACTGAAATAACTGAATGACTGACTGACTGAAATAACTGACTGACTGCCGAACTGACTGACTGACTGACTGACTGACTGACTGAAATAACTGAATGACTGACTGACTGACTGGAATAACTGACTGACTGACTGACTGAAATAACTGAATGACTGACTGACTGGAATAACTGACTGACTGACTGACTGCCGAACTGACTGACTGAAAAAACTGAATGACTGACTGGCTTATTGACTGAAATAACTGACTGCCGAACTGACTGACTGAAATAACTGAATGACTGACTGACTGAAACAACTGACTGACTCCCGGACTGACTGACTGAAATAACTGAATGACTGATTGAGTGAAATAACTGAATGACTGACTGACTGACTGAAATAACTGACTGCCGAACTGACTGACTGACTGACTGACTGAAATAACTGAATGATTGACTGACTGAAATAACTGACTGACTGCCGAACTGACTGACTGTCGAACTGACTGACTGAAATAACTGAATGACTGACTGAAGTAACTGAATGACTGACTGACTGACTGACTGACTGACTGACTGACTGACTGAAATAACTGACTGCTGGACTGACTGACTGAAATAACTGAATGACTGACTGACTTATTTACTTACTTACTTACAAATGGCTTTTAAGGAACCCGAAGGTTCATTGCCGCCCTCACATAAGCCCGCCATCGGTCCCTATCCTGAGCAAGATTAATCCAGTCTCTATCATCATATCCCACCTCCCTCAAATACATTTTAATATTATCCTCCCATCTACGTCTCGGCCTCCCTAAAGGTCTTTTTCCCTCCGGTCTCCCAACTAACACTCTATATGAATTTCTGGATTCGCCCATACGTGCATTATGCCCTGCCCATCTCAAACGTCTGGATTTAATGTTCCTAATTATGTCAGGTGAAGAATACAATGTGTGAAGTTCTGCGTTGTGTAACTTTCTCCATTCTCCTGTAACTTCATCCCGCTTAGCCCCAAATATTTTCCTAAGAACCTTATTCTCAAACACCCTTAACCTATGTTCCTCTCTCAGAGTGAGAGTCCAAGTTTCACAACCATACAGAAGAACCGGTAATATAACTGTTTTATAAATTCTAACTTTCAGATTTTTGGACAGCAGACTGGATGATAAGAGCTTCTCAACTGAATAATAACACGCATTTCCCATATTTATTCTGCGTTTAATTTCCTCCCGAGTGTCATTTATATTTGTTACTGTTGCTCCAAGATATTTAAATTTTTTCACCTCTTCGAAGGATAAATCTTCAATTTTTATATTTCCATTTCGTACAATATTCTGGTCACGAGACGTAATCATAAACTTTGTCTTTTCGGAATTTACTTCCAAACCGATCGCTTTACTTGCTTCAAGTAAAATTTCCGTGTTTTCCCTAATCGTTTGTGTATTTTCTCCTAACATATTCACGTCATCCGCATAGACAAGAAGCTGATGTAACCCGTTCAATTCCAAACCCTCTTGTTATCCTGAACTTTCCTAATGGCATATTCTAAAGCGAAGTTAAAAAGTAAAGGTGATAGTGCATCTCCCTGCTTTAGCCCGCAGTGAATTGGAAAAGCGTCAGATAGAAACTGACCTATACGGACTCTGCTGTATGTTTTACTGAGACACATTTTATTTAATAGAACTAGTTTCTTGGGAATACCAAATTCAATAGGAATATCATATAATACTTCCCTCTTAACCGAGTCATATGCCTTTTTGAAATCTATGAATAACTGATGTACTGTTCCCTTATAATCCCATTTTTTCTCCATTATCTGTCTAATACAAAAAATCTGATCAATAGTCGATCTATTACGCCGAAAACCGCACTGATGATCCCCAATAATTTCATCTACGGAGTACGGAGTTAATCTTCTCAAAAGAATATTCGACAAAATTTTGTACGACGTCAACAAAAGTGATATTCCTCGAAAGTTACCACAGTTGGTTTTGTCCCCCTTTTTAAAAATAGGTACAATTATGGACTCCTTCCATTGTTCTGGTACAATTTCCTTTTCCCAAATAGCAAGTACAAGTTTATAAATTTCGCTATATAATGCACTTCCACCCTCTTGTATTAATTCTGCTGGAATTTGATCGATACCTGGAGACTTGTACTTTTTCAGACTTTCTATCGCAATTTTGATTTTCTGAAAGCGTGGGTTCGGATATAAATGGCTCAGCAGTTTGTATTTCAATTTCGTCCAGATCATTTCTATTTGGCCTATGTACATTTAGTACTGACTGACTGACTGAAATAACTGACTGACTGACTGACTGACTGACTGACTGACTGACTGACTGACTGGCTGACTGACTGACTGAAATAACTGAATGACTGACTGCCTGACTGAAATAACTGACTGACTGAAATGATTGACTGTCTGATTGATTGACTACCTGACTATCTCGCTAACTGTTCTACTAAATGACTGATTAACTGTATGACTCTCTCTGACTCATTGACTATCTGATTTACTGATTCTCTGACTCTGACTGGCTTTCTGACTGACTGACTCTTTGATTGACTGTCTGATTGACTGAGTGTCTTAATAGTTGATTATTCAGCTGAAAATCTGTGTCTGTCTGTCTGCCTGTCTGTCTGTCTGTCTGTCTGTCCGTCAAAAGATATAGATACGTAGCAACATACAGATTTATGTACCGTATCTACCTACTCACCCACAAGGTTATTCTGGAGGGATAGTAAATATGAAGGGTTGAGAACTAATAGAGGCTTACATGGTTATTACAAAATCTCCAGGTCCAATAAATAAGATAAAAGTAATGACATTACGCATACGAATTAAAGCAGTGTGTTTTAAAGTTTAAAATTCATTTTTCTCTAAAGTTTGTTATTGGACGTCATCGTTCTTCCCGCCAACCCTTCATATTTTAGGGCGTGGTAGTATGGACTAATCTGAGAAAAAGTTCTTATGAACATATTATGTGTAATTGTCAATGGGTGTGGAGATACAGGTGTTACAAATGGCAAGAAGGAACAAGCGACTACGTACAAAGGAATAACACGTGAAGCTCTTCTGAGACCGTGCAGGTAGAGAAACAGCTGTTTGTAGTTAGCCTGTACAGATCAGATGAGTGCACAAATCTGAAACCGATAAACACTCAGAACTCTCAATAACATGTGACTGCAGTTGTGGGTATTAGCCTAGATCATATATACCCAGATAGCTCGGCCATATAGGCTTTGACGTTAACAACTTTTGTCAGGTTTACTACGCTGCCATCTAGTTGTTACATAAGGAGTCACGTCATGATTTCCATTTGAATTTCATTAGCGACTGTACTGCCATCTCGTGTTCGTTTACGGCGGACGGGTGGCGATCCTGGCGGTTGTTCTCTTCAAAGTGCTGCCGATTTTAACATAGCGATGAGTTATCTGTTACATATATGATCTAGGGTATTAGGTACAAGTGTTGCTAACAATGCCGCACATCTTCATACAATCCAGGAAGAGATCACAGCGTTGTTTAGTATAGGATGGCGGAAATTTTAAGTACTTACGAAGAGTGTTGCGTAGGAACGAGTGTTCCCAATATCACAATAACTGAGATACCAAACTTACAATTTAATCTTATGTTTTCTTTGATTCTGAATAAAGAAAAAAAAATAGTTTAGTAAAAATTGTTTGTTTTTAAAATTCCTATCCCAACATACCGGTACCTTACATGGTTTAATATTTAGTATTTATTTATTTAACCTGGTAGAGATAAGGCCGTCAGGCCTTCTCTGCCCCTCTACCAGGAGATTCAAACTACAATATGAACAATAAAATTACAATTAGTATTAAATTTATAATTACAATTACAAATAACATTACAATTAGTATTAAATTTACAATTACAATTACAATTAAATCAAAGTACGAAAAGATTACCTGAATAATTAAAGCTAGATAATTTATCATAGAGAAACAAAGAATATTTTATATTTACTGAATTAAAAATTAAATCTAGAATAACAAAATTGTATAGTGATGAAATTACTGAATATTGATAGATTAAAGAAACTATTTACAAGAAATCAATTACTGACCAAGTGCCTAGTAAGTTTTCGTTTGAATTCAATTTTATTTCGACAGTCCCTGATGCTAGAGGTAGCGAATTCCAGAGTCTTGGCAGGGCTATTGTGAAATAAGATGAGTATGAAGAGGTGCGATGGGATGGTATTGTCAGTATTGTTTCATGGCGAGAGCGTGTGTTCAGATTATGGTGGGAAGAAAGGTAAGTGAAGCGAGACGACAGGTACGAAGGAATAGAAGAGTTCAAGATTTCGAAGAGAAAGAGAAGTGAATGTAAATTTATTTTCTTATCTAGTTTAAGCCAACCTATTGCTTCCAGGGATGGGGTAATATGATCATATTTACGAACATTGCTTACAAAACGTACACACAAATTATGAGCACGTTGAAGTTTCATTTTGTTGTCGCTGGAGAGGTCAGTCTGTGAAATGTCCGCATAGTCGAAATAGGGAAATACAAGTGTCTGCACAAGGGACTTTTTTAAGCAAGAGGGGAGATGGACATTTATCCTTTTTAGCACATGGATAATAGAATATACTTTTCTGCAGGTTTCTGTGATTCGCATGTCCTAGTTGAGATTATTATCCATGTGAATGCCAAGATTTTTTACTGAATAACTGAAAGGGATATGCACTGTACTTACTTTAACGGGGGAAATGTCGAGGTGCTTTACAGCGTCGGTTTGCCGTTTGTGTCCTAATATAATTGCTTGTGTCTTTCCATGATTGATTTTAAGACGGAGTTTCTTTGTCCATGTCACAATCGAGTCAATGTCTTCGTTCAGTTTATCTATAGCGTCATTTACTCGGTCCAAGCGGGAAGAGATGTAGCATTGAAGGTCGTCAGCATACAAGTGATAGTTACAATGCCTTACAAGAGATGTAATATCATTGACATATATTGTGAACAACAATGGTCCGAGTACCGACCCCTGATGTTATGTCAAGCCAGGAGGAACTTCGATTCCCGGATACAACACATTGTTGTCTTTCCCGTAAGTAGGCTTCGAACCAACTCACAGCAGTCTCTGACAAATACATATTTCTCAATTTATGGGTGAGCAGGTCAAAATTTACAGAGTTGAAAGCTTTGCTAAGGTCAAGAAGTGTTAGTATTGTTACTTTATTAGAGTCGATTGCTTCACGAATGTCTTCGGTCACTTTAAGTAGAGCAGTGCTTGTGTTGTGTCGAGCTCTGAAACCTGACAGATACTCGTCGAATAGTTTGTGTTCGTTCATGTAGTTAGTTTAGGTTCTAGTTTGAAAATTCAAAGTTGACCCCGGTTACCACTATTTCCAGTTTTTCTCGAAAGATGAAAGTACCACCAATCGATTCTTTATATATGAGTTTTACTACCGAATTTTTTTTTCGCGAACACCCAGTGCCAAGTAGGTTTAGAGAAAAATGGATGATACGGGTGTTTGGAAGTACCCTGTATGCCTACTTGCCTACCTACTACGAACATTCGTACATATAAAAACTGTATTAGGGTTACGAAATTCAAATCCTGTCCAATGTTTTTACTGTCCCAATTGTTTCACATGCCACTGAACTCTAAAAAGTAACGAATCCGTGCTTCTTGCGAAGTGCTTTTCTATTTCCTAGGCCTTCGCTGCTCAGACTAAAGAGTTATCTCTAGGGACCGTACTTTGTCCCAAAAGGCTACAAGGTTAAGTATTACTGGAATTCTCACTATAGAGGATGAGTGCGTGCATGTAGCAAGCGAAGTACTTGTGTTTGCTCTGTTTGGTCAGATTGGGCAGAGCAAACCGTAGACCATTATAACAATTTCACTAATATTTAATTTATATTATTTAAACTACGTAGGCCTACACTAGAATACGCTAATTGTACTATTTCCACTATTGTAAATAATGCAGGCCAACATAGTTTAAACATTATTTACGAGTATGTACAGTGTTGTACTTTTATCATCCGGTCTGGTGTCAAAAAATCTGAAAGTTAGAATTTATAAAACAGTTATATTACCAGTTCTTCTTTATGGTTGTGAAACTTGGACTCTCACTTTGAGAGAGGAACATAGGTTAAGGGTGTTTGAGAATAAGGTGCTTAGGAAAATATTTGGGGCTAAGAGGGATGAAGTTACAGGAGAATGGAGAAAGTTACACAATACAGAACTGCACGCATTGTATTCTTCACCTGACATAATTAGGAACATTAAATCCAGACGTTTGAGATGGGCAGGGCATGTAGCACGTATGGGCGAATCCAGAAATGCATATAGAGTGTTAGTTGGGAGACCGGAGGGAAAATACCTTTAGGGAGGCCGAGACGTAGATGGGAAGATAATATTAAAATGGATTTGAGGGAAGTGGGATATGATGATAGAGAATGGATTGATCTTGCTCAGGATAGGGATCAATGGCGGTCTTATGTGAGGGCGGCAATGAACCTCCGGGTTCCTTAAAAGCCAGTAAGTAAGTATGTACAGTGATGTAAATGCATGTAGAGTGATAGTTGAGAGGCCGAAGGGAAAAAGACCTTTGGGGAGGCCGAGACATAGATGGGAGGATACTATTAAAATGGATTTGAGGGATAGAGACTAGATTAATCTTGCACAGGATAGGGACCGATGACGGGATTATGTGAGGGCGGCAATGAACTTGCGGGTTTCTTAAAAACCATTTGTAAGTAATGTAAGTATGTACTGTGTTGTGTATTGTAATGAAAGATATTTTATTTCATGATATTATAGCCTACTTATTTTGTAAATAGTGTATAAAGGGACTTCAGACATTGACTACTTTCAAAAGCCGATGTTATATTTCGGACCGATACGAGTAGACCTGAAGGCAAGCATTGCTGAGTGACGGATTGTATAAGGCATGCATCAAAGCTTTCGACTCTCTCTGATCGCCTAAAATCCACCACTAATGTATAATGTTTTACTGTGTATGTTCGTTTCTAAAGCGATGAAGTGGAAAAGACATGGGCGTGAGTATCTCCTTTCCTTTTCCCTATCCCTTTATGCCCAGGGCTGGTCTAGGACAAGACTAGCGATAGGAAAAGAGCGCTGATTCGAGTCCTCATATGGAAAGAAATTTTTTAATGAAATCTCTGTCAGTTTATCAGACCTGTGATCAATTTGATAAACTGCAATGAGTATCGAAATCCGGGTTCGTAAAGTAGCTACAAAGGCTGGAAGGGGGGGGGGGGGAAATCAACATGCTGACCACACGTTACCTTGTACCGGTTGGATGGCCGTTCACCCCTACTAAGACATATGGACGTGAAAAAAACAGTCGGCAGATCGATCTTGGCCCTCTATGGGTTCTCACGCCATGGATAAAAATAATCCACAGTGAGATAATATAATCCTAGGTAAAATTCCAAGCAAGTTAGAGAAGGGGGGAAGATAGAAGACAAGAAGATGGGAAAGAAAGCGGACAAGACATTAAATATAAATGATCTACTGTAGTCCAGGCCTGCACAAGGTTTGCGCTCTCCGAGCCGGCTCACAGCTCATGAGCGGAATGAAGATATTGGCTGCGCTCTGTATAAGGGTGGACTGGAAGAAGGGGTGATCTCGTACAAAATGTACACAAAAGGAAGTACTATTACGAGTGTTTATGAAATGAATTTCCATTCAGTGTTTGCGAAACTATCTTGGACTATTATTAATTAATAAAAAAATATTTATTTTACAGAAATAATAGAAATTCTATATCTACTTAAATGTACAATAGGCTATCATTTTCTTATATTTTTATTTATCAGTACATCAAAACGAGGTTTTCTGCTGTTGGCAGCTGAAAGGAGCAGTAGCCTACTGATCGTAATGAAACATCAGTTACAGATGTTCGATGTCTGCCTTTATTAAAGTTGATTAAGTTATAGAAAACAGTTGCTTACAAATATAAATGTTGAGCCAAACATAGCAATCATTTTCACAGCCAGCCTGTGTAGTCGTGGTTATTATTGCTAATGTTTAGTCTTGTAAAACTCAACCAGGCTAGTAGTATTATTCAAACGATCTTTAGCCCTTAGGTCACATTGAAGAACAGTAAGTTCGAGCTGTAAATCGTTAAATGTTAAATGTTACGTTCCGTCTTTTATATTCCTCCATACTGTACTGTAGCAGTAGGTAAGCAACGTGAAACATTTACTGAGAATAGGCCTACACACTGCACTCCACTAGATAACTCTACCTATAGCAAATCTATGCCATTCTGACGTATCTTCCTCTCCGTTTCGGCGAGCGGTAAACACAGCTCTCTCGCTCCTAAGGAGCGCGCGCGCTCGTTGAGCGCTGTTTGTGCAGGTATGATCTAGTCTATCTATTAATCTCCCTTGAGATCAGGGGCAAGGGTTAGGAACTGTCCTCGTAGTAGGCCGTTTGGGGAAAATCTCGAAAAAAATCTCAACGAGATATCTTGTCCCAACCAAGATCTGAATCCGGACCTGTTCGTTTCACAACCAGACATGCTAACCGTTACTCCACAGCGGTGGACAAGATAAATAATAGAAGTGGCCACAAAAATATCAACACATAGGCAAAAGCAACCATTCATTTTCTCCCTATCTTCTCTTCTTTATTCTCTTTTTTCCTTCTCATTTGTTTTTTTTTTCTTTTCTCTTCTTTATCTGCATATCATTCCTTTTCCCTCCTTTTCTTCATCTTCCTCTTTTTGCTTTTTCTTTCCGATATCTCCTCTTTGTTCCTCTATACTTTCCCTCAAGTCCGTCTCTTCCTGTTCGTTTTTTTTTCTTTCCTTAATTTATACCCCTCTCTCCTTTTTCTTTGCCTCCCATTTCCCCTTCATTTCCTCATCTTTTTTTCATTCCTGCTCATTGCTTATACATTTGCTCCTGTTCCTGCTATTCACCTCTTTCTTTTCTCCTCCTCTTCGCTGTTTCTCCGGATTTTCATGGCCACCTCTTTTACAGTAGTAACGCCAAACTCGACTGTTTGCTGCTCTTGGTCCCGTTTTGCCCTAAGGCAGAGCTGGGAGGATTGTGCGCTCTGAATACGTCTGGACATGTTGACTTAATAGCACTCAGCCCAAGAAAAGGCTGCTTCTATACCCGTGCACTTGAATCGCGGTGACTCTTCTAATTTGTTTGGACATTGAAATCTTCAATGAGAGAATATAATCCTTTTGTAGAACTACAGGCACTTGTGCACACTACTACTAGTAGTATAAAAACAGTCCTTCATATCGTACAAGAAACAAAACATAAAGTTGAATATAACGGATTTGTTCCTGAAGAGCCAGGCAAAGTTAAATATTAAGAATGGTACTTACATCGAAGCAGAAATACTAAGTACCCCATTTAACTTTGAAGGGCCTTGCTAGAGTTTGCCAGCTGTTCCGTATGATTTTTCCTTACATCAAAAGAAATATAATTTTCTCCAGAACAGTGTATAGCAGATGAGCAAACAAAATTTTCACCAAACATAAAACTGGTCCTGATGAGTTGATTGATACCCACGATAAGTAACTAAAATAATTAATTTTTTTCAGTTGAAAAGAATTAGACCCTGGACTGAAAATTGTTTGATTTTCTACCTTTCGTCCGGTACCATTTTCTCAAACTATTTGCCAGAACTTGGTGAACGATTTTATGCACAATATTTGTCACTTTGACATTGTTTGTGAAAGCTTTTTTTTTTACATAAAGTCTTAGTTATTGCCTTTTAGGAAGCGGGTTTTGTGAAGGAAATTTTATATCACAAAAAGTAATGACTTAAGCCCTTTTGCCCACCCACCGAAGAAATATGAATAAGTATTCCCCGAAGTTTCTTACACCATCGCATTTTAGTAGAGTTGTGCGCATCTTTTAGTTGTAATTGCAATGATGCCTGTACGGCGAATGATTGAACAGAGAGAATATTCTTCAAAGTCGCCATGCGATATAGGCCTATTGAGATGTAATATGTAAAAACCTGTCTTCGGAATTCCTGTAATAAATGCTTATAACGTCTGTTTCAAGAGCAGAAATTGTACTTTCTTGTTTTGTAAATATTGTTCTTTTTTAAGATGGAACGTTTAAGTGGGCATCTATTTGGGAGAAAGTTCATTACTTTTTAATACTTCACGCGCATCTTGCTCTTTAGAGGGAATGAGCCGTTATAACCTGCAAGAAATCATTGCTTCTTAGCGGCAGGAGGCCGATAAAACACACACAACATAGTAGCATAAAGGATATACAAATAAGATAACTCTTAATAATGCAACATGCATGATGATCTCTAATTTATTTCATACACATCATAATCTACAAACAACCCAAATCCAAACAAGCACACAATTACCAACTACTTAAACTTTTACGCTATTATACGAATCTCTGCCATCGATTTTTGTTTGTTATTTTAATCACATTTGAAGTTTTCACAAGCGGCGATAAATTAATTCATTTTAGAAAAATAACAGCATTGTGAAACACCTATATTTCCTCGAAGTATTTCATAATTCTTCACAAATTGAAGAACAGTTTCGAAAACGTCGTTCCTCGCTGTGTTGTTTCAGTACCGATTCGTTCTCGATCTGACTTAGCGTGAGACATGATTCCGCCATTGGTGCAAGCAATATCTGAACGATGAACTGGTGCAGACGTAGGCTAGCACATATATGTGAGCTAACTATAAATGGTGGAAGGGGGTAAAGCATAGAAAGCATAGACAGAGGCATTTTCTCCATATCTAGTCGAGATGAAGTAGACATGGCGGCCCTGCAGTTCTTCCCTCCCTCCCTCCCTCCCTCCCTCCTTTGGCACTTAGACGCACATAGTTTCTTTTGTACTTACGTCCATCTTCTAGTTAAGCTTCTCTCCTGCCTAGAGGTCTCCCTCTACGTTGTTGGAGAATTTCTACTGGAAATCAATACATAATAAGCTACATCATTCTTCTTCCACTTTTCGCAGAGTTCGTATGATATGAACTTCAATTTAGCGAGTGTTTAGTAGTGGTGATTTGTTCGCTAGAAACTTTGAGTTCAACGACTTTTTTGTAGATGGTGTCTTCCTTATTTACAAAGCTTTATCTTCTACTAGAAGTGTCATTTATTACAACTGTCAAATCCCTTTTAGGATTTCTTTATTTTGCGTTGCTTTGAATGAATACCAGGACAGACTGAAATGTTTGTCTCTGAGCTTCAATGGATCTGTTTGTGCTTACAATGTAATGCACCATATGTGATGAAATGCAATGTAGGTATGTATGTATGATGCGAACGCTTTTGGCAACAAATTTCGTGAATTTTAATTGAACTACCGACACGTAAGATTAATATTCTCTGTCTTTGATAGAAAATGTGTGCAATTATGTCACAAATCTGAGTACAGATCTGAGAGTGAAGAGTTAAGGGAATTCATTAGTTCTTACTCCATATGGATATAATGACGTTTCCTTTATGCGTCAACGTACTAGTGGTGAACATGATTAATCGGCTAAAAGATACCCATGCCTTGTCAAGAACCGTATATACTGTATACAGAAACTTTTGTACACTCTGTATAATATTGTAACAATAATGTAATTTTATTGTTTCAACAATAATCACTTTCTCTAATTTAGTTTAAATACTCCCGTCAACAATGGGATTTCCACTCCACACAGCAACACAGTATTCGTTATTGCACTCCACAGACGACAATGACAATTCACTTGGATTATTGAGAACAACAATGCACTCCTAATCTCAACTAATATTCACAAAGCACTATTTACAACACAAAACTGTCAGTTTCAGTTCGTTTGCCTTGGCTAGTTCTTCTAGCTCGATCACTCAAGTTCACAGTATCTCGAACCCAAGATCTTCAGAAACATTCCACTGAACTTCGAACTCAGGTCCTCCAACTGCGTTGCTTCCGCCGGTACCCTAGCACAGTTGCGGATACACACCCAAGTCAAACACCGGTCTCGAAGCTGGCTTCACTGCTACACACTACTGGCTGTCCAAAAGCTAGCAACGACTGACTATCAGCTCACTTACGTCTCCTCTTTATAACCAAACCATAGTTTCCAGAGAGTCCGATTTCGAGATCAATCTACAGATGCCGAGAAGATGGCGCCTCTCGACTTCTCTGGATTTCTTCCCTCAGTCGCAGGCGCATTTCTTCCCCCTCTCTGCCGCGGAATAGCGTGTCGCCTCCTCGCACCCCCTCTCCTCTGCCGGACGCGCACGAAGTTCCCCGAAGCGCCGAGATTATTCGGCCTGCCATCACAATATGATACGATATATATTTGATGTCAACATTTACATCCATGTAATGTGGACCTCACAATTTCGTAACCGTTACCACAATTACATTCATTACAGATATACCTTTTGTAGACGCTATTATAATTTAACTGTCGATCCCATTTAAATTGATCAGTATTCGCATCTTTAAAACCTAACATCTTAATTTAGGTAATTCAAAATTGACACTTTGTTCTTGATTTTCAGTTCACTTATGTCGAACACACACTGTTTCTAATAATACTCGTTACTAAAATATACTAAACCATTGCCCAATATGTTCGTTATTATGTCTGTTTCTTGTGTACATTCCCTTTTCAGATCTCACTAATTTTTTTACATATTATACTTCGCTATCCTAGCTAGCCTCCCCCGCCATACTTCTCAACTATTTTCATTATCTCTATCGTTTTACTTAACTTCCTATTACACTCCTCTAATTCATTCAAACTTGACACTTTTATCACTCCAGTCTGGATTTTCAGTTCACTTAGTCTATATCGAACACACACTGTTTCTAATAATACTTGCTACTAAAACATATTACACCAATGCCCAATATGTTCGTTATTTCATTATCAGATCTCACTTATTTTCTACATATTATACTTCGCTATCCTCCTCCTCCTCCTCCACCATACTCTCTACCTATTTTCAAAACCTCTATCGTCTTAGCTATCGTCTTATTTAACTTCCTATTACACTCCTCTAATTCATATTTCATTTTACTTACTAATCCTTAGCCGTCTCTGGACCAGAAACATTCACTTCACCCTTTTTTGTTAAAAACTCGTCATTCTTTCTCTTCACTTCACTTCTCACCATTTCAGCTCTTGCACTGATAGAAACAATTTCACTTCTCCTCTCAGCACCGTCCTTCCTACTAATCTGGTTAAATCACTTCCCAAATCACTTGAATTTTTACTCGTGTCACTAAACTTGATTGCATTTGTGGTACTTAAGCCGCTCTTATCTGATTTCTTCACATATGTTTTCTTCTTCTGTATTCTTGATCTCAGCATTCCTTGGTCAAGAACGGTATAGAAACAATAAATTATTTATCAATTGCAGTAGAAGATAGAATCCAATACAACATGAAGCACTTAGCAATTGTAAATTCTTTCAAGTATCTAGGCATAACATTACAGTCCATTGGATCATCCTTCAGAGTCCTCATTAGAGAAAGAACAGCAACCGTACTCTGAAACTTTTACGATATCAAAGAACCTACAAAACTAGTACTACATACCGCCATGAAACTATTCCAAGCCAAAATCGAACCTATGCTAACATGTGGCATAGAACTATTCTGGAACCACTTAACGATCTCAGATCTAACCGCCATGGAAGGAGTTAAAGCGAGATTCCTAACAAGAATACTTGGAGATTCTGAGTGGCCACCTTCGAGACTAGTGTACGAGCTGACTAGAGAGCCGTTCATGATTGAAGAAGACAGCTGCCATCTACCCCCAAGAGACGGAACTGCTCGGGAAGAGAAAATAAGAATGGAATTCTCCCGTATTTCTACGCAACAAATGCCATGGTGGACCGTAGCTGATAGGCCCAAACAACGATATGCACAAGCGACTTCAAGTGCCCTCCCAAATAGTAGTCTAGTGGGTTGAGATCTGGTGAGCGTGGATGCCAAGTAGTTGTTCCACCTCGCTCTATTCATCTGCCAGGAAATGTTGCATTAAGATGTCTACGTACATCCAGACTGAAATGTGTGCGAATTGAGCAGCACTGTCGGACAATTCGTGCTACGCCAGGAATTTGGGAGCAGGTCCGGACGTCAGTGCGACGACGAACTGCGGCTGTATTCAGGCATGAGGTGGACATTTTGAACAGTTCCTGTAAACAAATGTACACAGACTGAAACATTAATCAACAATACCTAATTTCTGTAGTGCACAATGACCTTCCTTGTAACTCCTATAACGCGCCAACCAGGCATATCCGGATCTATGTTCATATAACCTTTTTTTCTTCTCTACATATGAGAAATCCGTACCTGGGGTTTGGCCCACTATTTTCGTTACATTCTGTATATATAGTCTAAGTAATACCATTAATTTTAGGGGTTTATTCTTTGAAATATTTCAAACAAAAAAGTATAATATGATTTTGTTCGTTTTTGCTTCCTTTTCGAGATAAAAATTTATTTATATGAAAATATTTCATAGCGTGTTTTGGGAAAGCCATTGATTTAATTCCTGATATGTTCAATCAGTTTAAGAGAGCAGTGTATTATAATAGATTAATGAAAGTGGCCTTTAAATGTACAGAAATTTGATCCGAATAAACGTCACTTTTCGTTATGAAAAGGAATTTAGAATGTTACATTTGTTTGGATCCAATTTCTGCACATTTTAAAGACAAACTAAAATTATTTCAATCATTTATTATCACAATACACTGCTCTCTTAAATTGACTGAGCATATCGGAAATTAAATCAATGGCTTTCCCAAAACACGGTATGAAATGTTTCATATACAACAATTTGTATCACGAAAATGAAGCAAAAATGAGGAAAATTGTATTACAATTTTTTGTATGGAATATCTCAAAGAATTACTCCTTGAAATTAATGACATTACTTACGGTTTAACATATATATCGCTCGCGGGTTCAAACCTGGTCGAGGGCGATAAATTTAATATCCTTAGAATGACTTCTTTCGGAAGGAAAGTAATGTTTGGAGGCTCTCCTGTTGTACGAGTAAATGTTAATACTTTCTTGACCACCAGTCCTAAATGAGGAGGGTCCCAGACAAGAATTTTATCGGCCTCTTCCTGGAATTATGGGCATATATCAATGGCGTAAGTGTGCTTGATTTTTTCCCACCGTCCGTCCGTACGTCTGTATCTCTACCATCCACACTATTAAAATCTTTAGCTATTTTTTTTTCTTTCTTGTGGTCTTGATAATAAGAACAGCCATTTATAGACCGTATGTGTCATGAATATGTGCATTATATTATGGAATATCCGTAGTATTATTGCGGCTTCTTCCATTTAAAGTCGGACGTTTGTGTTAGAGGTAATCTTGTTGAACTTTTAACGACTTCCGTATTACTTCTGCTGTAGGTAAAATGACTGGTACCACTGCAACTTCGGCAAACAGGAACTCTTATCTCTTTAACACTACATTTATTAAGTCCACTCATGTTATTTCAAGTGGGATTCCACTAGTACTTGTCGCGAAACAATATCAAGATACAAATTTGATAGACGAGAGCTTCGAACACGGTCAGCCATGCGCGTGTTAATGCTTGCACGTGTCCGGTATTCAGTCAACTTCAACTGCTGACAACTTCAAAGGTTTCATTGTACTCGTATAACTTCCATCTTTTCACGTAACGCGATATCACCTCTCGTCATTACAATAGTGTGATAATTAAGGCTGATTGCATGTGATGAAAAGCAATTCTCTGAGGAATAGTTGCTACGGTGAGCAGAACGATTGACTAATACACTTTGCAATGTAATACATAACTGAAGTGTGGAGAACCAATATCTGTAAAGGATTATACATTGTACACGGCCCGAAAACAATCTTATTGAATTCTAAATCACTGATCTTTCGTAGTTGAATAGTGCCTGTCTATTTATATTTATGTTTAATTTGTCTGAATAATAATCACTCACTGAAATCAATAAAGTCTCTTTAACTTACTTCCTTTATCAGTTTACATATGCTGTGGAATATTTCTGTGATATAGGCTACACAGTATTCCTCAACCGAAAGATACAGTTTTCTTTTTTCCATATAACTCGCTCCAGAAAATCTACATCTTCCATGTCCCTCTTCTTCAAGCAGCCTTTTGCTCCATCAGCCCATTTACGTTGTGGTCTTCTTCGCGTTCTTCTTCCAGATGCTTCCAGTTCATTATTTATTTAATTAATTCAGTGTTTTCTCTTCTCATTACATGTCCATATCATTTTAACTGCTGTTCTTCTATTTCTCGAAGAATATTTTTTGGAACTCCTATTCTGTCTCATTATATTTCTCAATTCATCCCTTCTTTATCAAAATAATTATAATAGTTATTATTATTGTTATTAATATTATTATTACTGTTATTAACAATATTATTATTAAGATTATTATTAAGGTTATTATTAGGTCTATTATTATTATTATTATTATTATTATTATTATTATTATTATTGATTCTCATGGATTCTTTCGGACTCGGACTTCCTTAGTTTCAACAGTCAACGTTGAAATTCAGTGATTTCATTTTACTTCAATACGAGATGTTTAAGGACGAATAGTAAACATTTCGGTTTGTCGTAATATGGATCATTTTCATCATACAAGATTAGTTCCTTCTGGATCCGCTCCGACTCCAAATTTGTGTCATTAATTGATTGGTCTGTGCATCTTTTCAAGAGTCTTCCCTAATGTCTCCTTCCAGCTGGTGTGTACTCGTAGTTCAGAATTTCCCTCGGTAACCTGTTCTGTTCATTCGTATTACAAGTCGTGTCCACCGATGTGCTATACTATAAGCCTTTTGCATTTAATTCATATAGGGCTATTGCTAATTCATTTCTTAGGTTTTATTTTATTTTATTTTTTGTTTATCAATCTGTAATCCTTAATTTTCATTAGAAATTTTATTTCTGAATATATATTTCTGTAATATAAAATTTCTTCATAGTCCAGTCCTCTGATTCATATAATAACGTTGAGATTGCCACAACTTTATGCAGCTTAATTTGGCAAATTTTCCTTGTTTTATTATGTGAAGAAGTTGTTATATTCGCTTAAATGCATTGGAATGGGATTATTTTTCCTTGAAGATCCTGGTCTAGCATTCAGCTTTAGGCATTATATCGATAATTGTGCATAAAAAATAATGTAAACATGTGTCGAATTGATAATGGATGCGGAGATACAGCGTTCGATTCTGACGCATAAAACGTTATGAGTGGCATTATACAATACAATACAATTTTTTTTGCATTTATTCACTGGTAAAACAGAACTAATTTACAAAATAACAATGAATGCATATTTGTATTCACTAGCTGACAACACAAATAATTGATATTTCATAATTAGTGGTATTAGAGAACGATAAATGCATTATTGTTTGTATTTATTAACTGGCTGTACACTAATAATTTTCATAGATCTTTATTCTTGGTCTTGGACTATTTAAAATTATATTTTAGAAAATGTATAACAAATAATTTAGAAAAGAGTAGGCCTATTGTTATGGTGACTGGCGAGGTTCGAACTAAAACTGCCTTCCTGGGCATCTGAAAATATATTTATAGAAAAGCACGACAGATAATCACATGAAATTAAAATGTATATGATATCCTAGACTTTTCACGTCAGAGGTGAAACAACATAAAGCTGCAAAACATTGTCAATTTACTAGCCACATAAGGTATTGCGAAAGTACGTCGTTATTTTATTTATTTTTGGTACAAGTAACATTTCTTGAAGTATTTATTTATTTTCCCTTGTACCATCAATAAAAAACACGTATGCTTTTATTTTTTTAAAGTTATAAGTGGCTGTATGCAAGTACTTACGCGGTATTTTTTTGTATCAATTAATGTCGAGAATGTACATGTGACAACGAAATCAAAGCACTAAAACGTCAAACGTCATGCCTTTATTTCGCCTCCGTCCGCCTCCACTCAGTGTTGCCAAACCTACCCATGCTCCGGCTTGTAACTGAAGATGGCTCTGGCGATTCCCGTATCGTCTCATCTCGCGTAATGGTGATTTAACACCAAGCGATTTTTTTCTATGGGGTAATCTTAAATCATTGGTGTATAAACCCCGAAACATCCGCGAGTTAAAAAGGAAATTCGAAGAGTTGTCGGCGAAATCCAAGTAGAAATTTGTCAGGCAGTCATAGCGAATTTCACGGACAGAGTTCTTGCATGCCAGCGCAGTAGAGGGGACCATATGCCCGACATCATTTTCCATACCTGAAATGGGAAGGTGAGTTGAACATGTTTATGTGTAGTTTAAAGTACTTTGAAAAAATAAAGTTCATAATTTGATATATCAAATACCGGCGCGCTTTTTGAACGACGCTTATAAGTATTACTAGTAGCATGAAGATAAATTAATATTATCGTTTTTAGTCCAACGATTATGCAGTTATTTGCAGTGGTAGTGATACTAACATTATGTACTATTGTACAAGTTCCAAAACTTGAATATCAAGAAACAGGCACTCGAGCACTGTATAATACCCATGCTACTCTATGGGTGCCAAACATGGTCGCTCACAGAAAGAGAAAAACTCAAACTACAAAGATGCCAGCGAAAAATGGAATGTAGGATCACAAAAATATCTCTCAGAGATAAAGTGCCAGCCACAACAATAAGGAAGATGACAGGCCTACAAGACGTCGTGATGGCAGCTCAGCGACTGAAGTGAAAGTGGGGAGGCCACGTGAGCAGACTGAACACGTCGAGATGGGCGTACGTGTGGGATCCAAGAACGGGGAAGAGGACAGCAGGAAGACCAAGGGCCCGATGGAGCGACTTCTTCAGGAGGGAAGCTGGTAGACAGTGGACAAGAACGGCGACATGCAGGACAACAGGACAGGTGCTCGGAAGAAGATGGCTAGACCCTAAGTGACGGAAAGTGGACTGACATCAAACGTCTAACTATTATCAGTGCATAACCTCTAGTGGCTGAAAATGGACAACATTAGATACAGTAAATGAACAATCGTTAAGCATGAGGATAATAAATTTTACCAGTACAATGGACTCGTCAGGATTAGCTCCTCAGTCGAGTATAAGGAGAGCTCACCCTGCTTGTGCAGGAGGTCCTAGCCTTAATGGGATGTAGTAGGCTTATTTATTTATTTATTTATTTATTTATTTATTTATTTATTTATTTATTTATTTATTTATTTATTTATTTATTTATTTATTTATTTATTTATTCGTTCGTTTGTTTGTTTACAGCTCTTCCCTTTGCGCTGAATGCACTCCTACGTCAGGACAGATACTCCGGGTAACGTCATAAAGCTCTCGATTTCCTAGACGTGCACTGTAGTCTGATATGACTGGACTGTAAACCGAACGTTCTTAAACAAATCATTAATAACAGAAGCTTCGAATGAGAGTACCGTAGTTTCCCCTAACTATGGTCCACATTTGTCACATTTTTCTTTGTATATTCAATACTATTCATCCAGATTAAGTGAAATTTTGGCTTCGGACTCTTGTAAGTGTATATTAAATAAATATTGACATATGTGTTTGAAATTATTTAATTACAAAGTGTTAAAAAAATAATAAGCATTGGTACATAGTTGTATTCTGAGTTGCCCAACTATGGTCCACTCATATACTCATGCTTGAAAGCATGAATGGACTATAACTGGAGCTGTAATTATTCGTAAATCAATACATTGCGTTTCTAATTTAAGGGTAGAAACATAATCTAGCACAGAAATACAGAGTGATTTATATAGAACTGACACATTTCTTTCTTTAATTATTCCGTTCGAAATTCATTCAATGACCCAATTTTAGCACCAAATTAAGCAGAATGTTCTGGAGTTTAGATTCCTTGTCACTAGATGCGCAGATGTTTATGTTTTATTCCTATTGTTGGTAGCACTGACCCAATTTTAGCACCAAATTGAGCAAAATGTTCTGGAGTTTCGATTCCTTGTCACTAGATGCGCAGATGTTTATGTTTTATTCCTATTGTTGCCAGCTGTTTTCGACATTTTGTGTCAACGTGAAAATGCAGTACACATTAAATCAACGACTCTTCCTTGTGAAGCAATACTGGATTACGAATTCAATTACAGCTACTCAAAGGGCATACCAGAGAGAATTTGGTGTTCGCAATCCTCCCAAAAGAAACACAATACTGGGACTGGTAAACAAATTGGAAACAACTGGATCTCTGGTGAGTGAAAAGGGCAAGCATTGTTCATCTAGGCTTCCCACGGTTGTTGTTGACGTAAGAGCACGACTGGAGCAGTCACCCAAAAAATCATTAAGACGTTTGTCGCAGGAGACAGGGTACACCTACTCAATGTGACAGAGAGCCTAAAGCCATATAGGGTTACGGTTGTTCATCAGCTATAGGAACCAGATAAGGATAAAAGATTGAATTATTGTCGTTGGTTTCAGACGTTCATTGTGCAAAATCCTGCCATATTGTCCATCACATGGTTCATAGATGAAGCATGGTTTCATTTATCCGGTTATATGACGACCGAATAATTTCCAGGAACCTGTGGCTCCGAGATCTCCGGATTTGACAACGCCGGACTTCTTTCTATGGGGTTACTTAAAAGACAGGGTTTACGCCACACGTCCCCAGACATTGGACGATCTAAAGCACAACATCACACAGGAGATTCAAGCTATTGACAACAGAGTCCTCCAACGAGTGGCCAGTAACATGGAACGACGTGTTGAGTTGTGCCTTATGTAGAATGGAGGACATTTTCAACATTTGCTATAGAGGTAAATAATCTCCCAAAATTCCTCTACATTTTAGGTATAATAAGTTTTTCGCTAGCACAATTCGTTTTGAAACAATTAATGAAAGAAATGTGTCAGTTCTATATAAATCACTCTGTATTAAAAATAAATGAAAAGTACATGGACTCTTTTTATTAGTATACATTGCATAAACACACAATAAACAAGTGAAATCTGAAAGTCATTTTCCTACAATAATGAACAACTACACTCACCGGCAAAAATACCGGGCCACCTAAAGTTTCTCAATTTTTTATGAGGTGAGAATCAGAAAACCCATTATGCAATGAAGAAAACATTGCTTCCCAGAAAAAAACTCTTCTTTATTATCACTTGCGCTATTATTTTCAACGCCAAACAATGGATTTAATTAAAAGGTGTAAAAACTTACAAATTGTTTCAATTTTATTCCAAATGTTCAACGATGTTTCTGGAGCAATTCTGGGCCTTTAGCTAGTTCTTCTGGAATTCAGCCCACATTCATCCAGACGTCTGCTTACAGTTCTCCCACTCACGTTAACTTGTCTTATTTTCTGGAAGGCTCTCCTGGTCCCAAGAACTGCAGCCACATAACGCTGATTATTCCCATCTTCTATCAATGCAACCATTTTGCTGAATCGGTAGGACTTAGTAACATTTGTATACAATGAAGCACTCCAATATTGCCTCAAGAGAGCTTATCAGTCTGTAGACTTCTTCAGCATAGCTTGAAAAGAGTCCGAGAAGTTTAGACACAATATAGCAAGAAGAACGAATCTCCTTTTCAGTTCATTGTTGGCTATTACGTATTCAGTATTATATTGTTACGTATCACAAAATAAATGAATAACTAAATGAACCTCAGCACACCTACAATTATTTAAAAAATCCTACAATTTTAAACAATTTTAAATAAAATGTAGTTGGCCCGATTTTTTTCCGGTGAGTGTATATTAAAGAACAAAAGTACGGTACCAAAATAAACTAACACATTCTTAGCAAAATATTATGCACGTAAATTCACTGATAATGTTTATTTACCATACTGAGAACTATATTCAGTAGGCTTATTTCGATCTTTTGAATCTCCACTTCTCTTGTAATTCTGAAATTGAAAATAGATCTCTCTTTTTCGAGACGCATATGGGGTCTTCAATTTGTTTTATTATGTTTTCCTTTCTATAGAATAAAATGTCTTCCATTTCTCGCCACCTCAGTAATTGCCGCTTCAATACATGAAACAACAGCTCCATTGTTCTTCACTTCCAAAACTTTCCCTGGCCACAATTCCTCCTCATAAGTAACTACCATATAACTATGTGTCTTTAGCATTATTTTAACAGATTTCGTCTTCTTTTTCATATCTGACTCACTGTCTGTAAATATGGAGAGTACACCGGAAACATAATCTGTATCCAATTCAATTTCATCGCTCTCATAGTCACTTACAGGGACGGTTGTGACCCTTCTACCCTGAAGTTTTCGTTTTACCGGACCATTATTCGTGCTAGTACCATTGATGCTGGAACAGCCTGTTTCTTTATTTACTGGACTATAATGTTAAATGGTGTTTTAGAATATACTGAGATACAGTATTTGCAGAAGCAAATAATCAAATTATTCACATTTCATTAAAACAAATATTTCAAAATGAAATACAACTATGGTCCACGAAAAATTGTGGTACATAGTTGAGGACTGACTTCTATCCTTCAGGTTAAACATTTTTCACGCAGAGTCCTTAACCTCTGCCAGTCTAATTATTACGTGAAAGTAAACACTATATAGCCAGGTTTAATTGTACAAACAATCATATATCTATAATTTACCAGTTCTACAGAGGAGAGCTTAATAAAACAGACAATCACAAACTGAATGATTTCGTGTCTTCACACATTCAATAGAACGATGCACACTGACCTTGTTAAGCATCCATATCATTGCCACGTGTAATGGTAGATAGAAGCATCTATGGGGAACATAATTCCATCACAGTGGCAAACACCGAACTCTTGGGGGACTAAGTAGTACATAATGCGCTTTGGACCATAGTTGGGTGCCTGGACCATAGTTATGGGAAATTACGGTAAGTATTTTGAAATTTAAATGTGTGGACATACAGACAAAGCGAAGATTGACGATTTCAGCGAAAGTCCATGTCGAAAATAAGTCAGCCGAGAAATAAAATTCCCAGACCTGGGCAGATGCTTCGGTAGAGTCACAGAAAGTTCAATAGAACGAAAGTGGCGAGAAAGTGAACACGCCCATCAAGCTAAACATGAAAATGTTAACTTTTTTTATCAGAAACGATATTGGACGCTGTTACATTTTTAAAGAGGCTGTATTTGTGTGATCGGAGTAACGGTTTAGAATGATAGATATAGGATTTTAAATTCTTATGCTTGTATTAGTAACACATTGATTTCTAAATTGTAAATTAAGACAGTGTAAACATCATGAAGTAGGTCCAATAAAAGACACATGTAGTCATTGTAAAGCATTTAATTTTGAAAGGAACGATCGCGAATGATCATGCTGCCATCCTTAGCTGCGTGTATATCGAGTACCAGATATAAAGTCGTTTCCAAGATTACATGAAAACATAGTATCATGCACGGTTCATGGAGAGTGAAAGCATTTAACAGATGTGAAAATCAAAATTATTCCTACATTACATCAGGAACTGTATCACTTCATGATGGATATTATACTAAAAATATTGTTTATACTGAAATATTAATATTAATTAGAATCAGCCTGCACTTTTCCCAATGTACAGCACATCTGCTTCCTGGGATAGATTCACAGAAGCTACAGGTTGACATAACATATTCAGGAAACATTACCATTATTATTTTTAATAATAATAATAATAATAATAATAATAATGATGATGATGATAATAATAATAATAACTATTTTCACTGATTAACTTTAGGGCCTAACTTCCTTTCTCTGTTAACATTAGAACATTGCGTGGCTGACAAGTTTCGAAATGGTATTCTTCATTGTCCAAAGCTTAGTGAAGGTCCTGCGCTATCATCTGGTTTCCTGTTGTGATGGAGTGTGTTCATGATTGTATAATGTATTGTATTATATTATATTTATTAACATTCCATGGTATTCATACATCGCTTCACAGCTAGAATATGGAACAAGTAAAAAAACTACTACTATAAAGTCTTAATTTATAGTCACAGTCTAGTTGAAAGATATATTCATGTCGGTCCCTATCCTGAGCAAGATTAATCCAGTCTCTATCATCATATCCCACCTCCCTCAAATCCATCTTAATATTATTCTCCCATCTACGTCTCTGTCTCCCCAAAGTTCTTTTTCTCTCTGGCCTCCCAACTAACACTCTGTATGCATTTCTGGAGTCTCCCATACGTGCTACTTGCTCTGCCCATTTCAAACGTCTTGATTTATTGTTCCTAATTATGTCACGTGAAGAATACAATGCATGCAGTTCTGCGTTGTGTAACTTTCTCCATTCTCCAGTAACTTCATTCCTCTTAGCCCCAAATATTTTCCTAAGAACCTTATTCTCAGACGCCCTTAATCTCTGTTCCTCTCTCAAAGTGAGAGTCCACGTTTCACAACCATACAGAACAACCTGTAATATAATTGTTTTTATAAATTCAAACTTTCAGCTTTTTTGAGAGCAGACTGGATGATAAAAGCATCTCAACCGAATAATAACATGCATTTCCCATATTTATTTTGCGTTTAATTTCCTCCCGAGTATCATTTATATTTTTTACTGTTGCTCCTAGTATTTGAATTTTCCCACCTCTTTAAAAGATAAATTTCCAATTTCTATATTTCCATTTCGTACAATGTTCTGGTCAAAATGATTACGTTGTACTGTTTTGCCGCTTTCTTTAGACTCAAACGCATTCTATTAAATCGGCGGAATATTTTATTGTTCCATTAGGGTGGAGCACCATCGCATTATTTAACCGCCGTACTAAAATTTCCTAGTGATGTATTGAGAGACAAAGTGAATTGGAAGAGAATCGCCAGAATATGCGGATCCTCTGCAATGACCTCCCTCAAGTCCCTCTAATAATGCGTTCTGGAGGTACATCAAACAGAAAATCGCTTGGAATTGTCACGGGATAATTAAAGACTTCAACGAGTTGTTCCAAATGTATCTTATTCCAGCACTCCATGGAGATACTGTGGAGGTTTTTTTTTACATAGAACCTAATGACGAATAATTAACTACTTCTGAGAGATGCTGCGACTTAGTATAGGGTTTTTCAAAAGTAAGAGATAACTTTAGGGCCTAATTCTCGTATTTCTTTCATTTTCTACACAATCTTAAAAATTCTAACTCTGATATATTAACAAGAAATGGGAGCATCACCATCTATTTCCATAACTTAATCGTAGATGTATGTGTTCACAATTTTGTTCTTGTACAAATAAGAGCTTCCCTTCAATGTGGTGTACAGTACGGGTTCTAGATTAGAATGTCTGTCATAGAGGGTACGATGGAGTCATTCAACTTATAATCAATAAAAGAAATGCTTCTCTCTTCTTAACTTTTACAATAAACTATCTAGCTTTTATTAATCAGTTAATCTTTTAGTACTTTGATTTTTATTGTATCTGTTTAATGTTAATTGTAATTATAATTATTGTAATTGTATTCTTAATATTGTAGTTGTAATCCCTTGGTAGAGGGGAAGAGAAGGCCTGATGGCCTTATCTCTACCAGGTTAAATAAATAGATAAATAAATAAAATAAATAATAAATTGTCGCCAAATGCCCCCTGCTAGATGTAATGAAGGACTCTGGCAGGAATCGTTTTCTCAGAGCTTCTGTGACTTCACACTCCAATAAAATATGATGTAAAGTCTCGCCTCTACCGCAAAGAGGATATATTCTAGTCTCCTCTTCGTTGACGATTTTTAGTGCCCTCCAAGTTCCTAGACGAAACCAGGTTAAGCCCAGTCTGAATTCTCTGCTTTCTCCATAGGGGTATAACTCGGTTTCCCAATTTGTTTTGATCATCAATTGGATCTCCAGAGCAACCTTATCCCTACATTCACCTTCTGTTATTTGTCTGCCTATATCCTTCAGGCGTTTCTTGACTTTCCGCCAGACATTTTGCTTGTCCCTGCAATCTTCCCCGATTATAAATTCCATGCCTATTTCCTCCAACCCTCTACATTACTTGTAATTGTGATAATTAATTATAACGGTAGAAATAATAACAATTATTATTGTTTTACTATTTTATTATTAGTAGTATTATTTTTGTTTCCTTTGAAGATTCAAACTGTGCATAGTTATAGCACGAATGGCCGTACGGACTCGTGCGAAGGATCTTGTGTACATGAGTTTGCATAATTATGTATTATTCATCAATTGTCGTAAGTTTGCTCAAAAACACTCTTGAGCCTACCGTTGTGAAGTAACTGTTAGCATGTCTGATAGTGAAACGATCAAGTACGGGTTCAGATTCTGGTTGGGACAAGTTACCTGGTTGAGGTTTTTCAGGGATTATGCCTCAATCTATTAAGAGGAAATGCTGGGTAAATTTCGGCGCTGGACAGTGGACCCATTTTGATACCATTATCACCTTCATTTCACTCAGACGTTAGTATAGTGAGGATCACATAAGTGTAGTTCTAAAAGTCTAATATGGCCGTCTCTTCGGTGTTGCCAACTAATACCAGATATCACCAAAGAGGATAACATCACAATGCTAAGTAGGCCTACTGAAATAATAATGATGACAATAATAATAATAATAATAATAATAATAATAACAACAAATGATGATAATAATAATCATAATAATAATAATAATAATAATAATAATAATAATAAAGTCAAGCCGGTTGTTTTTCATAGGAGACTTGAAAGAATCATAATTGTCCTACCTATCGTTTGCTAGCAAAGAAGTAGTAAGTTCAGTGGTGGGTTTGCTACCTTTAAGTCTCTGAACTTGCTGGCTTTTTCTGTACGGGTATGCTCTCTTAGACAAAAGTCTTGGTTTTAAAGGCGAGTGTTGGCAAGACCCACACTTATGTACGGCAGTGAGGCTTGTACGATCCGAAATGAAAATATACAACGCCTAACAACAGCTGAAATGAAACTTTTTTAAGAAGAACTGCCCGCTACATTCTCTCATATCATAAAAGAAATAATTTGACAGCAAAGGAATTAAACATAACTCCCATTCACGAACACCTCAACAATTACAGACAGAATTGGCCCCAGCATGTCATCAGGATGGACCGTTCCAGATTGCCTAGACTAGACAGAGCCTCAGATACGTACCTCGAGGGAAAAGATCTTTGGATCGGCCCTTGATGGAAGGAGACGGTAATGGAGGAGGAGGAGGAGGAGGATGATGATGATGATGATGATGATGATGATGATGTTTAACATAGTAATTAACGATGTCAGTAGGGCCTATGTTCCTTATTTACCACATCCTTATGTTGCGAAGTGTTTTATAAATGGTTCAATAATTTATGAAATAGATATTTTCCTCCCGAACTTCTCTCATATTATTATGTTGGTAATTAGGATTAGTATGATGTAATATTAAAATTTATTTTGTCTGGCAACATGAAATTCATTGCTGTGACTAAAAAGTTCACGATTCATGAGACCTAACCTAAAAATGTAGTTTGATCACGTAAAATGATTAGCATGAATTCCGAATACAGCTCACCACTTTGAAATACATAGCCTACTTAAAATACTTGCAAGCACTTTCTTTCTTGGAGAAGTCGCTACCATGATATTTCCTCTCTTGGACATATTAATAAAAATCTGAACACCAAAGAAATTCATTAAAATGTTAAATATATTTACGTGCATGTTGCATACCAATTCGGTCTATAAGATAATTATATCTTATTTAATTATACTTGGAAACGACTTCAGAATACAGCGTATTATTGAATTATTATTTTTTGGTGCAAGGGACATCTCTTTGTTTTGTACTTATTTATTTATTTATCTACCCTTACTAAAAAACATGTTTTGCAATTATGTTTACTTTTCACAGTCTTAGTACATAAGTACTTACACGGTATTTTGAAGTATAGCGCTTACTTGAATATAGAATTGAATTGCAATCAGAACTCGACAGAACCGAATTGTGTATTGCTATTAATATTAATACCAGTATTACTAATTAATTATTAATTCACAATCCCCTTGCATTTTCATCAGTTTCCTTTGTTGCAAACCGAAATTATTACTGTCAATATAACAGAAAATAACTGCTAATTGTAGTATTGTCAGTACTCGAAATTCGAAACAAAGTTGGTAAAAGGAAATTCAACCCGAGAGCTAGAAAATCGCTACAATCCACTGGCATATGTAATAATAGGAGAAAAATAGTTACGTTTGTTCCTCAGGGTATTAAGTAAGGTGATCCAGACTATAGCCTAGATAAAGCATCGTAAAATAAACAGATTTCCTTCAGATAACTCCACGACTAATATCTGATGGGCTAATCTGGCGATCTTGAAGGCCAAGTTACAGGAAAGTGCCTGCTCATAACACGATCACCAGAACAATCAGAAACAACCAGACTCGTTACCATGGTGATGTAAAAATTCCATTTCTTGTGTAATATATTTATTTATTTATTTATTTACTTATTTACTTACTTACTTATTTACTTACTTATTTACATACTTACTTATTTACTTACTTATTTACTTACTTACTTATTTACTTACTTATTATTTACTTATTATTTACTTACTCACTCACTCACTCACTTATTTATTTATTTATTTATTTATTTATTTATTTATTTATTTATTTATTTATTTATTTTTTATTCTGGTGTAGTTAAGGCCATCAGCCTTCTCTTCCACAACATCAGGAATATAAGACAGTGCCAGAATTTTTTAGAATCTGTGGAAAATAAGAGCAATTAGAATTACCTCTTTAAAAAAAACTATACATTCCATCAAACATTATTTTTGTGGCATTGACATTGTTCATTAATGTGAAGTAAATTTATTATTCAGGCCAAAAGTTACTGTCCGACAATGGGATTCATTTACAGGAGCTTCACTTTGTGAACAGGTGGTCGCTGCTGTCTGATGCACAGTATCTGCTAAGTGTTAATCGTCCATTGGAGTGTCATACGTGCCTTTTTCTCCTTACAGTGGTACGAATTTTGTTATATTGTTCGGAATACCCAGTACAATGCTCACGGCGGCAGCCTCGTTAACATCCGACGCTACGTGACGTTCTTTGTAATGATTTTAATTGTGTACGAACTGTTCTGAAGTTTTCATCCCGTACAGGCCTTGACGAAGTTGCTGTGTGTGAACGTAGATTGCTATTACCTCTTTCTCATATTTTCTCTGTTATATACTATCTGCAGGATTTTTGTGTATATTTTATTTTCTTTTCATATAGGCTATCATTTTAACTCTCTACATCCAGATATTTAATTTTATTATTTTTTATTCTTCATACGCTCTACATCATTAAAATTAATGCAAGTCTTTGTTTTTTAGGTTTATTTTACGACGCCTTATCAACTGCGGTGGTTATCTAATGTCTGATTGAAATGAAGGTAATGAGACCATGGTCTAATGCCGAACGTTGCCCAGTATTGCTATTTCTAGTTGTTATTCGGACTGTTTACATCCGCATATTTTATTTGTTTTATTGGATACTCAATTTACGGTCTTACTAATAAAAACTCTATATACGGACGTTTAAGTGTCTTATACTTACACAATGAGTAGCTCATTTATACGTCGTGTGTAAATTCCTTACTAATAATCACTACATACGTCGCGTATAACAGTACAACTGTTACACAGCTACGTCATAGTTTCGTCATTACTTCGTTACGAAAGATAATAGAATATCTGAGGTTCTCTATTGCATCCGGTAGAGCGCTCTAGTGTGGCGTGTAAAGTATCGATAGTACAACAGGCTCTAATCGATTACCATACTATATTTTGGTCAAAGAGTACAAGCTACAGCAATATTATTCTAATTATTCTGTGCTCTTTGGTTTGTTCTTTTTTGGTTACTAGCAACCATCATCATAAAATAACAGTCGATACAAACAGCTGTTAGAGGGGCGGCCATTTTTTCTCTATATACAACGCTTAAACAAGGGGTTTCGTGTATATAACTACTGCAAAGCAATCTCATTGTATAGTTACAGGCTGTTTATACGTCCATCGCTTCTGCATGGTTTATTAGTAAAGTTTTCTGTCTCAACTCTGCATAAGTCTAGTATAAAAACTATACACGGTTTATGAGTAAGACTGTTAGACTTTATATATAAGATAGAGTGGAAGTGAAATAACACTGCAGGTTTTCAGAGCGAATACCTTATGTTGTATGTAATAAAAAAATGTAATAGACATACCACATTTGGATTTGCAGTGAAGGACCTGCCCATGGGCAGAACACGTACGTATGTATGTATGTGTGTATGTATGTATGTATGTATGTATGTATGTATGTATGTATGTTATGTTTTATTGAACGACGCTCGCAACTGCCGAGGTTATATCGGGGTCGCCAGTGTGCCAGAATTTTGTCCCGCAAGAGTTTTTTTATATGCTAGTAAATCTACTGACATGAACCTGTCGCATTTAAGCACACTGAAATGCCATAGACCTGGACCGGGATCGAACCAGCAGCCTTGGGCACAGAAGGCCAGCGCTATACCAATTGCGTCAACCAGGCCGATTGTATGTATGTATGTATGTATGTATGTATGTATGTATGTATGTATGTATGTATGTATGTATGTATGTATGTATGTACCATATCTGTGAAAAGTTCATACCTTCCTTAGAAAAAGAAGTTTTTTTTCTTTTTTCAAATATTTAACACCCTCTTATTCAGTAATTACTGAGAGTAGGATCGTGATTTTTGTTCATATAGTTAGAAAATCGAATAAAGAATAATTTATCCCTCTAGCGTATTTCAATAGCGTGGAAGGTTTTCGTGTAGGCCTAAACTTAATTTCAAGCCACTGAACAATCCGACCAGATTGTAACGTTGTAACCAGACAGGGATATGAAAAGCAATTCATCTAGGGAGACAGACCTGAGTTCGTTGACCTCTTACATCTGTATTACGAGAAGAAAGAGCAGTGTGTTAGCGGCGATGTTGCCAGAGTTCTGAACTTTCAACTTAATTTTCTAATTAACCGTGCGTTTAATAATAAAGTATAATATACGTTTTCTATTTATTTAAATCCACTCAAACGCCCCTTTCAATCTGCAGGATTACTTCACTTCCACCCTGTATATACAGGGTGATTCACGAAGATTTACCGTCCCCTACGGAGCTTATTTCGAAGACATTCTGAGTAAAAAATATCATATAAACCTTTGTTCTAATCTCAATATTTTCATAATTACACTAATTTGAAATTGTTTGTAAAATACCATTATTTTTTAGTTTAAAGGGTAAATGAGTATTGCAGAAAAAGAATGAACTATTCAAGAGTATCATTTCTCTAATTAGCTAATATTCTGAAGTTAAAAATGTGTTGTGAATTCCATAGTTGCATCGTACAGGTTTTTTTTTTTTTTCGATTTTTAACTACAAAATTACATTTTCTTACGTATTCATCACAACAATTGTTACAAATCACGCCACTCTTTTAAATTCTTTAAGACTGTACATTAGGATGCATAATTAAACTGTAAAAAATCAAGTTTCTGAAGTCGTATGATTTGTAACAATTTTTGTGATAAGAGCGAGGAATGAGTCATTTTTTGTTAAAAATTGAAAAATAAAATCTGTACAAAGCAATTAACAACACATTTTTAGCTTCACAACACTAGTCAATTAGAGAAATGACACTTCTGAATAGTTCATTCTCTATTTGTAATATTTTTTTACCTGTAAAACTAAAGAAAAAAGGTATTTTACTAACAACTTCAAATGAATGTAACTTTGAAAATATTTCGATTAGGACAAATGTTTATACGATATTTTTTGCTCAGAATTTCTTCGGAAATAAGCTCCGTAAGTGACGGAAAATCCTCGTGAATCGCCCTGTATATATAGCCTATATTTATAAAATGGTGACCGCTTTTATCATGTTATATATTTCTCTAGGGACTTATACAGGATGTTAAAAAAAAAGAATTCAACATTTTGAGAGGTGGTAGGCACAGTATTTAGTAAAAGAAGGAAAAAAGTGTAATAAACATGGATCCTAAAACTTATATCTTCCTAGATATAAGAACTTGTTCATCAATACGCCTATCAAAGGAGAAGCTGAATGTGATTTTCGCTAAAATAATATATTCAATATTACGAGACGGTGGTAATAATCAACAAAACAAGAAAAAAGTCTAATAAACATGGGTCCTAAAATAAAATATCGTACAAAACAAAGGTTTTGAAATCGCTATTATAAGAACAGCATATCTTCTAATGTAAGGTCTTTGCTTGTTTCTTATTGGATATACAGTATCATACCGGAAATACAATAAAGAAAAGGGTAACAAGGTGAGATTCCGTAAGACGTAAGGCAGAATAATGAATTATAATGAGTGGAAATTACATTGAGCACTTCCTTTGATGTTAATGAACAAGTACTCATATTCAGGAAGATGTTAATTTTAGGATCCATGTCTCTTACACCCTTTTCCTTGCTGTGATGAATACTACCATTCCTCTAAATATTGAATGCTTTCCTGTTCTGCATAAATTGTGCATGCATATTCTGCATAACTTGTGCAAAAGTCGGTAGAGCACATTCATCTCAAAGAATCTGTAAACATAACGTTTCTTGGTTTAGAATTTGATAATCATTTGAACTGGAAAACACACATAGAATATATTACTTCTAAATCGAGCTCTGCCTGTTACGCATTAAGATCCTAATCTTCTATTGGTGATATAAACATACTTAAAATGTCATACTTCGCATATTTTTACTCTGTAACGAAATATGGACTAATATTCTCGGGTAACTCGTCTGAAACTAAACACATTTTGTTTTACAAAAGAAAGCTATAAGAATAATGGCTGGTTTGCATAAAAGGACATTGTGTAAAAATACTTTCCAAAATTTAAAAATCTTTATCTTACCTTGTGAGTACATTCTTTCCCTAACGATGTTTTATATTAAAAACCGAGATATATTTGGTACTAATCAAGGTATTCGTAATTTTAATACAAGACATAAATCAGATCTTTATCTACCTCTGTTATCTAAGATGTTATAAAAAGTTCACTGCTAATGTATTATAGTCTTCAATGCACTGTCTAATTATCTTAAAGCTTTGAAGGACCATGAGAGAATGTTTAGAACATAATTAACCAAATTTATACATAGTCATACCATCTACACATATGATGAATTGTTTATGCTTGTAAATTGAATTATTCTACTTGCTGTGAAATGTACAATTTTGTATAGTTCAACTAAAATATGCTCGTAAATTGAATTAATCTGTTTACTATGTATTGTATATTTTTGTACAGCTTAACTGATGCATTGTATATGCTATAAATTGAATAGTAGTCTGTATAGCTCAACTGACGAATTGTTTATGCTTGTAAATTGAAGTAATTTGTAAATATGTGTTATCAATTTTTGTATTGATTGAATTGTTTATGCTTGTAAAATGAATTAACTTTCACGCTACATATGTATTATATGTTATAGCTTAATTGATGAATAATTGTTCAGGTTTGTAAATTGAATCAGCTGATTGCTATTTACTTTATATTTTTTGTGGAGCAAAGCAACGTAGCTTAGTCGCCTGCTGATCTGGAGCTGCGCTTGGGCTTGGATTAGATCCCCGTTTGGTTTGATTATCTGGTTGGTTTTTTCCGAGGTTTTCCCCATCCATAAGATAAATTCCAGGTAATCTATGTCGAATCCTCGGCCTCACCTCACTTCATCTCGCCAAAAATTTGTAATCTTGTAAAATTTTGACTTATTCCACATCTTAAAGCTTCAATGCTAATTTCATTTTGTTGAAGTTTTGACCGATAAGCAAAGTACAATAGGTTAGGATTAAATGGGTCTGTCTAATGCTTCTCTATTAATATTGTATTGATATATTACAATTTATTGATCATGAACGTTTTCGGCACATATATGTGCCATCTTCAGATGCTAAAAGATAGTCTTAATACATACTTGATAATGCCATAATGGTAAAACATAAGTAACAGCGACATAACCGTTATATACTATTCAAATGACCTTATGATTATAATGTTCACACCGTTATTAATTACACACTATCCCTTCATAATGAATTAAGCATGCATACTGAATAAAACAATTAAAACAGAGATTTAAAAACATTAGCTTCGGCTATAGCAGATAATGCTTGATAGATTCAAAATGAATGTCTTTAATGTCAATCACTTATAGCCAAAGCTAATGTTTTTAAATCTCTGTTTTAATTGTTTTGTTCAGTATGTGTGCTTAATTCATTATGAAGGGATATTGTGTAATTAATAACGGTGTGAACATTATAATCATAAGGTCATTTGAATAGTATATGACGGTTATGTCGCTGTTACTTATGTTTTACCATTATGGCATTATCAAGTATGTATTAAGACTATCTTTTAACATCTGAAGATGGCACATATATGTGCCGAAAACGTTCATGATCAATAAATTGTAATATATCAATACAATATTAATAGATAAGCATTAGACGGACCCATTTAATCGTAACCTATTCAATGCTAATGTAAGATCTATGGAATTCAATAAACGAATTAAAAAAATGAACTGAATATAACTTTGTTCCTTGTCTATTCTTGCTCTGCATAACTTTTACGTACGTAGTTAGAGCACATTCACATTTCTGAACGATAACCGCCATGAAATTCTTTCCTTGAACAACTCTGACCTGCATAACTTGTGCAAAATTCAGTAGAGCGTTTTGATATTTCTATATATTGATTCTCTGTGCATCCCTGTCCTTCGTAACTTGCGTATAAGTCGGTAGAGCACATTAATGTTTCCTAACATTGGTTTCTTGTGCATCCCTGGTGCTGCATAACTTGTGCATATACTAACACCTCCTGTACGACGCTGATAGCGCCTGCATGCCTCTCACATTAATACGTGGGCACATACCCGGCATTCCAAGACACTCTTGAGCTCGGGATGCGTAATCAAGCCCCTGCAGTGTAAGCTGCGAGCACTGGCGTGACCGCAAATAATTATTAAGTACAGGCTGTACCACATCAGTCTTCATAACCAGACGGCGCGGCGAGCAGCGCATCTTGTGCTCTTCGGCGCACTGATTTCAGTGCAGGACATTTTTAATGTTCAGTTATTCGAGAAGAAGAATTACCTTTTCAGTGACGGCAGTTTAATAATTAATATACTCTGTTTTCTCATCTCAAGCATTAACTTAAGGGGACACTATACTGAAATTTCCAAAGTTCATATTTTTAAGGTGCACTATAGTGAAATTAATAACGTCCACATTTTGTAAAGCTAGATTACCAAATTTTGACCATTGGTATATCTGGTTAATAATGACGAGTCTGCTAAGTTTTATCCCCCTATGTTAAGTAGTTTGTATTTTATTAACATTTTAATAGCCATGGTACCTACTTCGGTCCAACGTTATATAATAAAATAATTGAAAAATACCCAAATTTGGAAAATTTTAGTATAGAATATTAAAAAATAGCGTTAGGAATTTAATTTTTAAAAAATATATATTGGTTTAACATGTATATATGTTTGTATGAGTTAAATTGTTAAAATTGAAATTGTATTTTTTGAAGTTAATTTATTCCTATGATTTTTTTCCCTTGACCCACTTTGTGTCAAATAATAATTTTTATTCGTGTTAAGTATGTGTTTAGATAACTCCTTGAGCACGAGTTTTTACTCCTTCAGGAAACAATTAAATCTATATTTATACGCAATAGGCGCGTTTGTGGCTCAAGTGCTAGAGTGAAGGTCTTCCATCCAGGCATCCTGGTTTCTATCTCCGACCAGGTCGCGATGGAATTTATGTTGGACAAAACATATTTTGCAGAAGGTTTTCCTCCCGTTTCCCTCTAGCATTCCATCAACACTCTTCTACCTCCCGCTCATTTAATTTATCATCTACAATAGTAAAAATAGACTGGGTGAAGTATTGCGGGTAATACTAGTTTCCGATGATATAGGAAGAGCTTGAGGATACGGGACCATGTGGACTCATCAGACTAGAACCGATTGCAAACTCGTGAAACCTGCTGGAAGGCGAATTGGCATCCACTTACATGGACTCGCCCAAGAGTCTTGCTGGAGGAGTGTTTGAACAGTACTCTCGATGAGTGAGCAGTCGCTTGGAAACGGCCGCATACACACAGAACTCCCCACTCCGATCGCAGCAGACGCCTCAGAAAGAAGCTCGCGCAGTTTGGTGCCACGAGTTGGCGATCGGACTCTACTCGTCTGCGGATGAGATCTGGTTCTTATCACAGGGCTGAAGCAGGATGGCTCACCTGTTGCTGTCGGACTGACGAATGCCAACCAGACTGTCTGTCGAACTTGGACAATCATCGCGTATATGGGAGACACAATAGGCCAATGCAAGCTTGATGGTAAGAACCCGTCCTGGGCCCAGCCCGTGAAGAGCCAAACCAAGCCTACTCGAAATTGCGTGATAATTTGTTCGCAACCCTCGAATGACGAAAAATATTATGTATTCAATCGGGCGATAACTTTTTGAGAGAGGCAAACGACCACTCAAAAGTTTTTACCCATATACGAAACTGGTAGGCTTCCAGACTTCTTCTTTTCCGCTACAAAGATAGACTAAAAGGCTCTTCGATTTCAAAGACCATCTTCCCAACGTAATCTTGGTCTTCCAACAAGGTGTCGTTCTGATGTAGATTACAAAAATTTCACTAGCAGTTTCCAACCAAGACTTACCTTTTAGGAGAGACATAGACGGTATATTGTTCTGACAACACACACAAGTAGAGTCGGGTTAAGTGGTTATTCATACTAGCTCATAGTTCACATGGTCGCGTTGCCTGTCATTTATGACTACACCTCCGAACTCCACTACATCCTACAGAATCCCTCAACGTTTCAGCTTAGGCATCACCGCGGTCCCTCAGCCCGATCCCACGAGCTACCATGAACACTGGAGAGAGCCCATGGTACATAGCACTACCACCAGCAACTAATGTCTACATACCACGGGGGGTCCAAGTTCGATGGCTGTTCACAGCGAGATTCTACATAGGCGCAAGCCCGAAACATGGGAGAGAAACGAAGATTATGATGATAATTATGGAAGAGAAATGTACTTATTGACGGCGAAATGTGTCCGAGATCCAACGCCGAAAATTACTCAGGAATTCTGCTTCCATTCATTGAAGAAAACCTCAATCAGGTAGCTTGTGCCAACCAGGATTTGAACTCGGACCTGCTCGTTTGACGTTCAGACATTCTGTTATTACTCAGCGGTGGACTGTTCTCTAACAGTAAGTAGGATTCCTGAGATTACGTCAAGTCATCTTATCAACATTTTAACATACATGGTACGTTCAAGAGGCTTATCCTTCTATAATAATTGCAAGTTCTGTCGTCTCTTTTGTTAAAAATTGGATTAGATCTTCTTTCCATTTCCTTTGTATTGATGAGTCATCCAACATAATTATATTTAAAATATCCTTAAATTAAATTAACCTTCCTTAGAATAAATACAGAAGTTAGTCAATGAGTATGGAATGATATATGAGCAGGGTTAGACTGATTAGTGTCAGTGGATAGATCTACTTGAGTAGGCCTGTCTCACAGCCACTACATTCACAAGTAATCACAGAAATAAAACTCTGGTCCCTTTCTTGAAATGGCATCAATTGAAACAGCTGCTAAACTTAGTGCTTAATATAAAGAGACTGATTAGAGTAAAGTTTTTACACAGGGTATAGTGATTCAATCAAGAGATGCATAATATCTAGGGCCAGAAAGTTCATGCATTTGCATATATATTTTTTATTGGCTGTAATTAATTTCTGATTATCTTCATAAATCATCAACTTTTAAGCTTATTAAACCGAATTTTATATTGCATATATTTTCATACTTTGGCATTTTTTTATAAATGCATAATATTTCATGGTATTTATATTTTTGTGGCTTATTTTCACATTTAAGCTCATTAAAGCTGATTTTTTTTGCATAGAACTGCATAGTTTGGATTGTTTAAATAAAAGCATCATATTCTATTTTCTTAAAACTGGTATTGAGTGAAACGTATGGGCGAATCCAGAAATGCATATCGATGGCTGAGAACCAGTCTGTTCTAAGTCCAAATTTTTATAAGAAAGAAATGTGTGTTTCATTGTGTTCCAGTTCTTGTCTGCATATATAAATCGAACAAAATTGTAAATATTCCTCTCCATAAGGTTGCTATGAAGCTATTCCAAATTGTTCCTGAAGTTTTGAATGTCAGAAGCTTAAAATAGCTCTCCTGAAAAATAAAAATAGTAAAATGGACTTAGAACAGTCTGGTTCTGGGCCATCCATATAGAGTGTTAGTTGGGTGACCGGAGGGAAAAAGACCTTTGGGGAGGACGAGACGTAGATGGGAGGATAATATTAAAATGGATTTGAGGGAGGTGAGATATAATGATAGAGACTGGATTAATCTTGCACAAGATAGGGACAGATGGCGAGCTTATGTGAGGTAGACAATGAACCTGCGGGTTCCTTAAAAGCCATTTGTAAGTATGTATGTATGTAAGGTATTGAGTGAAAGAATTATAATTATTTTTATGCTCGACCATGCCGAAATGTAGTAATTATACACCTGGTAGTAGCCCTTTAATGCACCTCATTAAAGTACACCTATTCATTATAAATCAGTTGTTCAGCCAATGAGAAATCTCCATTGTACTGATTGTACCATTATAAAACTTCAAGTATGGATTATTCTCGGATATGCAATCGAAAGACAATTAGCGAAAAGTCACGGAGGCTGGAAATCCTATACTGTCGCAGAAGGTTATGTTCTGTTACTATAATAATTAGCGTTAATTGTAAATAATATTCAAATAAATTCAATTTGTCATCTCGTTTTTCAATGTCTAACTTAATTTCAATGTTATATCAATATTAATATTTAGTTTACTCTCTAGATTATATCAAGGTCAATGTGGACATCTGTTCCTCGGAAAAAATCAATACTTTTGCGTCTGCGCACATCTCACAATTTACGAGCTATGCACAAGGTCACTTCCGCTCTTCAGTTACATAAGAATGAAATGAATACTTCTGAATAATTTCAAGTTAGAAATATGGTCGAGCATAAAAAGTCGTATGAAACTTGACTATAATGGTAATTAAGACGCTCGTATGAAAATTATGAAACTCGCTTGCGCTCGTTTCATAAACGTACTCGCGACTTAATTACTATCATTATAGGCTCGATGCATAATGTACTATTACCAGAAAAGTATTGGAAATTTCGCGGCACACGTACTGAATCTTACGACACAGTAGTGTGCCTAAAGCAATAACGTCCTTGGAAAGGGTAGGCATACGTATCTTTAAATGTGGTGTTTCAAGTGTTTGAAGAAACAATATCCAGCCTAAATTCCGTCCCTGGTAGCGTAGGGGAAAAGCTTAAGGATAAAATAAGTTATATGGTATCAAAAAATCCTGGATACGAACAAATGTGCAAAATTAGAGATGGGCCTATTTTAAACGGAAAATCCTCCATTCATATCAATGAATTATCTTTTACTATGGAACAATTAGCAGCATTTACTTATGCCCCAGTAACTTCTTGCAACTTTGAGAGAAGCTTTTCAAGATACAAATCCATCTTCAGATACAACAGACACTATCTCTATTGAAAACCTACGGCATATAATTATCGCTAACTGCAACCCATTGCTTCTATTTGACAGTAATTCGCATGCTTCAACTTCTCAGAATAAATGTAAGTTCAATCTCGTCTAGTTTGACCTGTAATATTATTACATTTATTATTATTATTATTATTATTATTATTATTATTATTATTATTATTATTAGACAGCAGAGAAAAAGTAATTCGAATGTGAAGATGAGTACAACGCGACTAATTTGTCTCGTCAGAGGGTTGTTGTTTATGTAAGCAAAGCAGGTACACTAGAGGCGCGTGCAGGTAGGCCTACAGGCCGGGGGAAATGTAAATGGACACACGGAATAATCACTGAATATTGGTTGTACGTTGATATGACTATTGTAATGGCATATTTTGTACTTTTCTATAAACCCTTTAAAGTGAGGATTGTCCAACGTTTTGAATGGAATATTGCAACGTATCATCATTCGACACAAATCCTGGCAAAAGCCATGTTTCATATTTGAGGCGGAATTTGAACTTGAACCCTTTTTTTCTTCTGACATACGAGCAACATTTTTCATGTGTTTCTGTGTATTACAGTGATGTTCTATCGATTGTGTTGTTATCTATTTTAATGTAAACATACATAACCGACACTTAATTGTTTCACCAGTATCACTACTGAAAATGTCGGCACCATATTCTTGTATTAAAGAATACACCCAATGTTTTCTAACATCTGTCTTCGGCATTATGATCACTTCACTGAACACAAATGAAGAATATGTTTAAGTATCTCAATGTTCTCGGTTCACGTACGGACGGGGACTGACTTAGAACGCAGAGTGGCAGTTGTTTTCGGTGTTCGCGTGGTACTCTCTGCGGACGGTACCGTGTGTACCTACTTGGGAAGAGTGCACACCTCATGCCATAGTCTATGTGTACAGTACTTGTAATCCGTAAACATGACTTTTATTTGATTTTTTCCGCTGTCTAATTATTATTATTATTATTATTATTATTATTATTATTATTATTATTATTATTAATTACTTAAATATGGCTTTTAAGGAACCCGCGGTTCATTGCCGCCCTCACATAAGCCCGCCATCCGTCCCTATCCTGTGCAAGATTTATCCAGTCTCTCCCCTCTGGCAAACTAGCGAAAGTGACAAATAAGCGACCCTGCACGTAAGGTCTATATTGTACTAGAGTACAATATAGAAAGTGACAAATAAGCGACCCTGCACGTAAGGTCTATATTGTACTAGAGTACAATATGGAAAGTGACAAATAAGCGACCCTGCACGTAAGGTCTATATTGTACTAGAGTACAATATGGGAAGTGACAAATAAGCGACCCTGCACGTAAGGTCTATATTGTACTAGAGTACAATATGGAAAGTGACAAATAAGCGACCTGTACGTAAGGTCTATATTGTACTATAGTACAATATGGATCTTACGTGCAGGGTCGCTTATTTGTCACTTTCGCTGGTTTGCCAGAGGAGGGACGATTTATCCCACCTCCCTCAAATCCATTTTAGTATTATTATTATTATTATTACTATTATTATTATTATTATTATTAGTATTACTATTATTATTATTATTATTATTATTATTTATTTATATGTCAAGATATACAGAATTTTAATTGCATACCGGTATTTTAATATTTCTTTTCAGATTTAGTAGAATTTTAGGGCATGAATTTCCTGGCCCTAGTAATATCTGAAACTCGCGCTATATAGAAAATATTCTATCTGCAGTGCGCCTTTAAGATCATATCTTATTCCGTCTTTACTCTAAAGTCAACAGAGAAGCTTCACGAGAAAGTGATTTACGCACATTTGTTAAAAATAAACCATCACATCTTAACACGAATAGATTTTACGGAGTACCGTCCGTTATGTCCTTCAGTTCGTTGTGGAAGTAAGCCATATAGTTTATAGTATTCTTTACTGCTAGAAAGTATTACCAACTTCAGCAATAAATTAGGATTTTCCTCCACGACAGCCACACATAAGAACTCATATTTCTCTCTGATACGCAGTTCACAAAGAAATGGTATTTTTTGGGTCTAAATCTCAGTGTTTGATTACGTCTTTAAGTCCAAAGTCAAATAATGGATCTGAAAGTCCACGAAGAATGAGAATTTGCAATGTGGTTTAGAACAGTCATGTCAAACTCAACGCCACCATAAACCTACACAGAACACAGTACCAGACTCGGGGTAGATGACGTAAAGCAGACCTTAATTCAATTGTACCTGCAGTCAGTGTTCTGTGACCGATCATATTGCAGTGTGCGAATGTAAGACCAGAGAAATTTCTTGTGCACGATTAGCTACAGTATTTAGCGACAAGCGAACTTCGAAGATTCACTGGGACATAGGCCTACATTCTTTGCTGTTATTAAAATGCAGTTCTTAATCAATTGTCCGTCTGAATAAGTTCCATGTCTTGCGAGAATCAGGCGTGCTAGTTCATAACTTGCTCTCATAGCATCAACACTATACACCTCCATGTTCTACGAAAAAAAAATACACTTTAAGAACAATGCGCTAACCGCTATGTTATTATCTCGGTTTTCACACAATCCCACGAAATTTTCGCCCATTCACAAAGTTAGTATCGACGCATAAGATGCACCATGCTTTTCGGACATATTTTCAAAGAAAAAAGTGAGTCTTATGCCCCGAAAAATATGGTACATAGCGGGGAATATATAATAAACATTAATAGAATAGGCCTATATAAGTAATTATAATAAAAAAATGCGTACCTTACGGAATAGAGAGAGAGAGAGAGAGAAATAAATCGCCCGGCCTTAATTAAGGTTGACCACGAGGATCCGGAAATTAATATCAAACAAAATAGGCCTATAACGAATTAAAAATAAAATGTAATAATTAAGCACCGTTGATTATCAATTATAAAATAAAATCTTAGAAAATGACCTTAAAATTGTACTTATAAATAAAACATTTTATTTAAAATTAGCATATCCTTAATTAAGACCTTCTGAGTGGTATAAATGAAACTGTATAATATTTATTTATATTACACTCTTTAAATTTCTGGTCATTCTCTCCAAACTCTAGTATAAATTTAATGATCAATTTTATATTTCCTTGGGTCATCGAAATGCAGGTCCCGATTATTAATATTATCTATTACTGATACGACGTTTTTACATATTAACTGTGATTCTATGAAACAGATTTTTAGTTTTCTCTTAGGATTGTAGAACAGTAAATAGGCCTATATGTAATATCAGCAAATTCCACGAGCTTTAAAACTGTGCAACTACGGTAAATGGTAGTTAACTTGTTAGAGAAATAATTGTAATATTTCACAGTGTCGGCGAACTACTGTCAACACATTTGTTCACTTTTAGGCATTTTACCAGAACAACTCGTTCTTCTCCATCAAATCCTTCATAGTCCGCTTAGTATTTCAACTCGTATGTCGTTTTATATTTCACTTTCTTATAAATAAGTACTGGTTGCATACTAGGCATTTTAGTCTATATGATTTGCTGCGACCCTACATACAGGTAAAGCATGTTACAAAACGTTCACGCCTAAGTATTTTTGACAACATAATTATTATTCAACGCCTTGAAAACAGAGCAAATATTAAGACTGGAAAGTTTAAGGTAATATTTATTTACTAACTCATTTATTTATTTACTTACTTATTTATTTATCTATTCACTCACTCACTCGTAGTGTTCTGCCCAAGATCAGATCGTTCACTGCAAACCCAGCATTCCCCAATCTTTTATATTTTCTGCCTTCCTCTTTGTCTCCGAATTTGATTCACGTATCTTAATGTCATCTATCATCTGATATCTTCTTCTGTCCCGAACTCTTCTCCCGCTCACCATTCCTTCCAGTGCATCCTTCAGTAGGCAGTTTCTTCTCGGTCAATAACCCAACCAATTTCTTTTCCTCTTCCCGATGAGTTTCAGCATCATTCTTTTTTTCCACTCATTCACTAATGTGTTTATGTATTTCTTTATCTGTTAATTTATTTATTTACTGATGTATTTATTTACTTACTTATTTATTTTTTTACTTATTACTTATTTATTCACTTATTTATCTTTTTGTTTATGTATTTATCTATTCATTGATTCATTCAGTCATTTATTCATTCACTTATTCATTCACTCACACACTCACTCACTTACTTATGTACTTACTTACTCATGTGTTTATGTACTTATTTATTTATTATTGTATTTTATAGCTGGCTATATTCAAAGAAATAAAATTAATTTGTATTACTGTTGTATCAGATTCACATTTTATAATGAATTAACAACTATTAATTCCCGTATGATCGATGTTTTCCTGTCCATAATATTTCTCGACTTTCATGCTCTACCGCTTGCCGATTGCAGGGGACTTCTCCGCATGATTTATCTAAGTAGGTGAACAGTGACTTTCTCCTATACCGACGGAGCAGTGTACTACTTTAAAAATTTAGTACTGTTATTACTAAGTTTAAATATTTTATTTTATATTTTAAAATAAAATCACTTTACACCCTGTTGTGAAATAAGAGATCCAACCGTCCACACCTGTGGAGTAACGGTCAGCGCGTCTGGCCGCGAAACCAGGTGGCCCGGATTCGATTCCCGGTTGGGGCAAGTTACCTGGTTGAGTTTTTTTTACGGGGTTTTCCCTAAACACAATATGAGCAAATGCTGGGTAACTTTCGGTGCTGGACCCCGGACTCATTTCACCGGCATTATCACCATCTCATTCAGACGCTAAATAACCTAAGCTGTTGATCAAGCGTCGTAAAATACCGACTAAAAAAAAAGCGATCCAACCATGAATGCGAGTAACGTACTCCATGTGATTTTATTTTCACTTCAATAATTGGAAAAGGATCCGTAATTTAGCTCATCGCTAAATCCATCAGACCTTTCATTCATAGAGTTCTGAATATGCTGCCCCTCATTTGTAACCGGCCATCCGATTTCCACCAGCTGCTGGGTAATGCACCTACGCAACGATTATTCCGTGGGAGTTTAATGAATGAGAGACCAGACCGTCAGCTGAAGGTAGTCACTTCCTCTTTGTGTAAACTATAAAAGGTTATTCAGGAGCTACGAAAGTCTTCAAAGTCCTATAAGTTAACTTTGTTAAGAAGTATTACGTTAATAGAGAATTATAATACAGTTTTGTTCATGAAAGGGTGCGGTTTGTTCAGGAACGGTACAAACCATTTCTGACAATACGCCACACTGTTGAGTAAGACGGGAAACGAGAACGAGAACGGGAAAATTGTTAAATACAATTAGTGTCCACACCTATGGAGTAACGGTTAGCGAGTCTGGCCGCGAAGTCAGATGGCCCAGGTTCGAATCCCGGTCGGAGCAAGTTGCCTGATTGGGTTTTTTCCTGGCTTTTCCCTCAACCCAATAAGAGTAAATGCTAGGTAACTATCGATGCTGGACCCCGGACTCATTTCACCGGCATTATCACCCTCATCTCATTCAGACGCTAAATAACCTAAGATGTTGATAGAGCGTCGTAAAATAACATACTAAAAAAACCTAGACAATTACAGTTTGTAGGGTATGAACATTAAGAGTGATGTACCTTAATTTTGAGATTCAAATTTGAATTTAGTTTCTGAATGCAAGTTATGTTTAATGAAAAGGAATTAACTTGGGTTTTGTGACATTTAAAGAAAGAAAATGTGCGTGAAGAATGTCTGATTTTTTTAAAATGTTCATTATTCTTTAATATAATTTTCCCAAATATTCCAATTTCTCCACCATTCCAAAATTTATTCCTTGAATAAAATTTCAAAACGTCTACCATTGACCCGCTTATTCGGATTTCTGCCTGCATTCACGTATTTAATTTTATTATTAATAATTAATTGTTAAGCAGAAACCTGACGGTCTCATAAAATAACAACACAGTCTATATACAAGCAATAAATTGTACTCTTCTACTGAAAGTTGTGCCATTACGATTTATAGAAACTACTCTTGAAGGTTTTTTCCAAAGTCAGGTTGAACAGCATTGTTGCTTAACAATTTTCTCAATTTGAAATTCCTTAGATTATATTCTTTGTAATATTACATTTATTTTAACACTTTTTACCAGTAGGCTGCTTACAAAGAAAAAGTATAAAACAACAAGAAATACAATTTCATCTACATACAAGTATTCTAATCAATACTCGTATTAGGAACAATGAAAAGTAATAATATGAAGCAAATTATCTTCAAATCTTAAACTGAAAATTACAAATAACTAACTTAAAAAACTTGGAAGTTGAAGAAGTGCTCAAAACAATAGCAAAAAATTCTAAATGTTACAACAATGATTCTTATAAATTTGAAGCGACTCCTTTATGGCTAACAGAGTTACAGTTTTCAGGGTCTGGAGGTTTAGATGGAAATGTTTCCAAATATTGACCAGGTGTTTCGGTATTGTGCTTTTAACTTCAATTAACATGCATTTTGAGTTGGTATTTTTTCAGATAATATGGAATTGTAGGTTTTCATTATCTATCCCTTCTGGTTGACCACTGCTTTGCTAAAATGTGACAGTAGGTTCAAGGATGTACCATGCAGAAATGACACTATTTCATATACCAGCATATCAATTCGCCAATGACTCCCTTTGTCTCTACGTCTACACCATGGAACTTTTCGAACACAGTGAAGCGTTTCTTTCGTAGATTGTGGGCAAAGCGATTATGTATGGGGTTTCGCAGGAGCTCACCATATGAGCAAGATACAGGGACATGTGCCAAAGTTTCAGTTTCTCTGCAGCCTCGCCGACAAAGGTTGTAGTCCAAAGATATGTCCGGTACAGATCGCACTGCAGAGATGTTCGCAATCTTCTTTAATGCTTCTCTTTATTCATATTTTATAGAAAGGCCTTTTTTGGTTTTTATAGTGAACTGTTGGCTGGAGTATGTTCGCTGTGAAGCTCAACACCTTTCCCTTTTATCGGTAATTCTTTCTACATTTTGAAATCTGATTGTCTCAGTTGTTGTCTGACTTACCTTTAATACCAAAAAAGTCCTGTTTAGCGTCCTTGGTATTTCTAATATATCTAGAAATTTATAGTCTACAGTTCATTCTTTTTAATACTTAATATGTTTGTTTAATTTCTACGAACAAGAAATATATCTAGATAATGCTCATAATCAGACAGCGGATTTTCGGTCCCTACACAGCGATAAGACGTCACGTTCCTTGGCTTAAGGAGAGAGAGTAGCAGTGAGTTCATTGACCTCGTTGTAAGTTACGTACACCTAACGTTCAGCATTGGGACCGAAAATCCGCTCTCCGCTCATAACACTTTCATAAATCGCTTCGTTGTAAAAAAAAAAAAATCTGTCCCGTAGTCGATGCATTCCTCTTGAAAGCCCCCTGGTAGTTTCTTACCTTTAGGTCGATGTAAGGATCTAAAAAAAAATTGTAACTTACAGAAAATATTCTTTTTTAAATTATATATAGATAACTTAAAAATGAAAGCAGTTATTCAGAAATGTTTAATTAAAGGACATCCGCAAATGGAGGATATCACTGCATGTGGTGAATGAAAGAATGAGATTTATGTGTATTTTTATATGTTTGGATTGGCAGCAGCTAACATGCTAGTGTACTGACAGATATTTTGTATACAGTATCCAAGTACAAGAATTTCAAACACTTACAGTCTCTTTACACTCTGCACAAGCGCCACCTTTTCATTTACGAAGACAGACATGGAGAAGCAACTAGCTTTGCTCTCCAAATGATTTTGTCAACAAAGTCCGATAGAAGAACGGGAGAATGACGCACACCACGTCGAAATTAGTCAGACAGGTATTTTACCACTAGAATTTATAGTAAAGCAGTTATTACTTGTTCAATAACGTTAATCTGTTATTATACAAGTGTTAAAAGAGTGTTTCCAAGAATAATAAAAACGTTGGGTTTTTTACTTCAACATATCTTTCGAAGAAAACTTAGATTATAAGGAAATAAATGTTGAAATTAAAAGTGGCAAGGGAATTTTAAATCTCGTTTAACATGTGGCTACGTATTTATTTTCTGTATTATTATTTTATTAATTTTGTATTTAATGTTAATAAAAGGATTATTATTAAATGATACTAATATGATAACCTGTTGTAGATTATTTATTGATATATTATAAATCAACAGACAAAATACATACATAACATATCCTACATTAGTACATAAACTATGCTTGATTAATTTATACTTTTAATTCCTGAACAACTTGAACCTTCTCTCCATTTCTCAGAAGGGCTCGTTATATGCTTTCATTTATTTTCAACGATGGTATATTCATATTAAATGGACTCGTCCTATACTTTTATTTGTCTGTTCAGTACATGACGTCACTTCTTAGTTACTTGCCAGGGAATCTACTTCCTGGGAAGAATTAGACATATTCACTTTTCTTTTACTTACATTTGTAAGTCCATATGGTTCGTAGCCCCTAGCATATTTTAAAGTAAAAAATTTTCTTCTATTTGTCCTAGGGATGTTCTATATTTAGCTCCTGCTTCCTGCCTCCTTCCTGAAGAGGTCCGCCTAGTGTGCGCTTGCTCTGCCGATGTTTCTCTTTCCCATCCTTAGGTCCCAAGTTGTCAGCGCCTACGTCGTCGGTTGAAGTCTGCATATGTAGCCACCCCACTTCCACTTCAGTCGCTGTGCTGCCGCCACCACGTCAGTCATGCCCGTCCTCTGGCTTATGTAGGTGCTCCATATTCTGTCCCTCAGTGAGGCAGTTGTAGTAATGCGCTCAATTTTCCTGTGACATATTTGAAACATTATCTTCTCAATTTCTCTTAGCAAACATATGTATCAACCATACAGAAGAACAGGGATCACAATTTTCTCCAGCACATCTTTTTTCGTTCTCAGGGCTTGGTACTTGTCAGTCACAATGTATTTCAAACTCCAAAATTTCTTCCAAGCCAGGACTATCCTCATTCGGAGTGTTAAATATTAATTCATTCATAGTGTTCTGTGCAAGGAAAGGTCTTTCGCTACAAACCTAGCATTCTCCAGTCTTTCCTATTTTCTACCTTCCTCTTAGTCTCCGCATATGATCCGTATATCTTTATGTCATCTATCATCTGACATCTTCTTCTGCCCCGAACTCTTCTCCCGTTAACCATTCCTTCCAGTGCATCCTTCAGAAGACAGTTCTCCCTCAATCAGTGACCCAGACAATTCCTTTTCCTCTTCCTGATCAGTTTCAGCATTATTCCTTCTTCACCACTCTTTCCAACACAGCTTCGTTTCGTATTCTGTCTGTCCATTTCACACGTTTCATCCTTCTCCATATCCACATTTCAAATGCTTCTAGTCGCTTCTCTTCGTCGTAATGTCTATGTTTCTGCTTCATACAATGCTACACTCCACACAAAGCACTTCATTAGTCTCTTCCTTAGTTCTTTCTCCAGACGTCCGCAGAAGATGCTCCTTTTTCTATTAAAAGCTCCCTTTGTCATTACTATCCTACCTTTGACTTTCTGATGTTACTGCTTATAGTACATCTCAAGTATCTGAAGCTGACCACTTTCTCTATTGTCTCAAATAGAATTCGCAAGTTCATCTTCTTTACTTTCTCCTGTGGCCATGGTCTTCTTCTTGTTGACATTTATCTTCAATCCATACTGCTCATTTAGCTCCAGTAGCATATCTCTTAGTATAATCAAATACCTTACTATAATAATACCGGACAGCTGTGTACTAGCAGCATTGACGTGAATGCGAAATATCGCGGACTTGACATCTAGCGGAGCGGCGTGGAATTACGTCCACAAATACAAATATTAACATAGCGGGAATCGGACTATTGTTTAAAACGTGAGGTACTAATGTGGAATAATATACGAAACACTTAAGAAATGTTGAATAGTATCGTATTTAATGTAACATTATTTAATATCAAAACTGTATATTATGAGAAATATTGCAGGCTTCATATTACTTTTCGTAATTAGGGCCTAATTGTTGCGTATTTTTATTTGCTTTAGTGAGACAAAATTAATTCTGACATTAAGAATGAATTTGCAATAACGCTTTATATACCAATTGCTGACAACAGCAAAGATGAAAATGGTAGTAATCTTATGATTGTAATAATTAGTAAAGGCATGTGGACAACAATAAAACTTAATTTGCTAAAAACTTAACATTTCCAATATATTTTAACTTCTATTCGTTTATTAGGCCCAAATAGAAAAGCTAATTTCTATTGTTCTATCAACACAGAGACAAAGGCATTAGGCCTACTAAAAAATTTTGCTGACTCGCGTTTTATGAACTCTCGGAAAACGAAAGTGCGATTTGGAGCAATTTGTAAAGCTGTAATTGTAGCAATTATAAACAGCACATATACACCCTGACATTTTAACACAGAACTAACTAATAAAACTATTTACTAGCAGAGATACAATATACATTGCAGTTGATCACAGCTTGTTTCGCGAGTATCTCCACACCGACCGCCTAGGTAGCAGCACCAGCGTCGTTCGCGCGCAGAACTGCTAGCTGTCCGGTATTATTATAGTAAGGTATTTGGTATCATCTCCTCTTCTGCTAACAACGCCATATCATCAGCAAATCTTATGCACTTTATTCTTCTTCCTCCTACTATTACTCCTCCCATATTTTGAAAACAGTTCTTCAATGAATCCTCAAAGTAGATGTTGAACAGACAAGGTGATAAAGGCCATCCTTGACGTACTCCTCTCCCCATTTCGCTTGTTTCTGACATTTCTTCTCCTATTCTGACTTAGACTCGTTTCATAAAGAAAAAGCTTTTCAATATTTGGGGATTTTGATTAATTTTCCATACATCCATATACAAGTCCACACAATAACTTATTACGACTTTGTGAATAAGTGAAAATCATATAGTTAATAAGTATAAAACAAAAATTTGTTTCATATTATTTGAAGGAGTGATCTTTTTTGTATTGCGTAATATGTCGAATTATAAACAATCAAATGAGCATTCAACAAAAGTCGCTGTATTCTCCAGGCAAAGGAATCCTCTAGAATTCTCTCGATGATCACTGAAGTAGGTAATTGATTGATATGTTAATAAGGGTTTTGTATATATATATATATATATATATATATATATATACAGGGACATCATTTTATTTTTACTAACATTTTTAATATTAACCTGTCTATACCTTTAGAGAACCGGAAACACCGCTTGCTCCCCCCTCCACGACTGGAGTTCGATGATACTGGCGTAAAACACAAATCACTCTACTAGGTAGGCCTATAGGAAGGAAGAAAAGTAGTTCATACATTTACGTAAACTAGGAAATATCGCGATTTTGAGTTTGATAATTTTCATTAGGTTTTTCTTTAATCAAAATACAGTACTGTATTAAGAATAAGTGTTTTTACTCACGAAGTGAGTTATCCATGCGAACGTATTCATTATGCAATGTATATTATACTGTCTACAGCACATTAGCGTACAATATAGAGAAAGAAGTTAAATTGAAAAATAATCATAATATGAATATTTAAACACAATTTTGAAAATGGTGGCCGTTCATTTCGATACAGGCTTCAGTTCTTTTGTGCATATTATCGCACTATAGACTATTGCATCTAATTCCAATTGCCAGTTTCGTCCTTCGTACTAGTAGCTCATGTTGAAATAATTCTGTACCTACTCTACGTACTGTAAATTTAATCTTCACTTCTGCCCGACCCGAAAATATAAAATTACTCAGACATGCTATCCACTGTCCGTCCAAGTGGTTATGCCGCAGGATTGTAGAAAGGGAGGAAATCACGTGACAGTTAATTACTTAACGGGGCCCTTTTATTTAAGTTAAATTAAACAGCTGTACAATATTACGTAAACGTCCAATTCCTAAGAGAAATTAATGTTTTCAGAAAAGAGCTAAGACAGCCCAGCTTTTACAGAGGGGCGAGCAGAAGCAGGTGGGGGAAATCGGGATGAGACGTAGGCAGACGGACAGTACCTGTGCGAAAATATGATTCAATATTGAAAACTCTTTCGTCACTGGAAAACGCGAACATATTTCTGGAACGTACTATACTCAGTAACTCAGTACTCTTACTATCTGCGGTCTTGGTTCTGTGTGGAGTTGGAACTTCCTTAGTAGAAGGGGTGGGAGTGAAGTACATTCAAAAACTCAGATACAATAAAAATTGAAGTAAAAATAAAATGATGTCCCTGTACAATCAAACGAACATTAAACAAAAGTCGCTGTATTCTCCAGGCAAAGGAATCCTCTACAATTCTTTCGATTATCACTGAAGTAGGTAATTCAATTTATTGATATGTTAATAAGAGTTTTGTCTAAATATCTGACTTCTAATTTCTCATATACAATAGTAAGTACCCACCTGAGTGGTTCTGTGGGCAATTAGCGAGTTCCCAATTAAGCGGCCCTTGGTTTGGCCCGCGACTTGGGCGGAGATTTATCTTCATTCGACGGGAATGGGTGTTTATCCCTTATCTTGTAGTTGACCTGTGACTTCTCTGTTGTGGCCTGTATCGTGCTGATCATAGCGTCGGGGAGACTCGCTATGCGAGCGATTAAAGAAAGGCCAAATAATCTAAGATAATATTGTGGTGCCTAAAAAATAGACGTGGTTTAACAAGTGCATTAATTCATTCACAACACAGACGACTTGCCTGAAAGATGTTAGTTTATTTTGCCCTAATAGCAGATTAGGACGCTAGAAGCAAGTTTTCAGTGTGTTAAATTTTCTTGAAGTGTTTAGCTTTAGGCACTTCATACGCATAAAAATGTTTGATATACTTCCCATTCTACACGCAAGAAGCTTAGTAACGCTTCATCCGTCAAATAGAGTAATCGATGCAATTAATTAGTTTCTTCAGTGCGTAACTAAATTGATGCAAGTTGGAGTCCATAAATCTCACTAAAACCTTGGAAAGAGGTCACGCCGACTTGAGCCGAGTAACTTATCATGGATAATACTGTTCTACCCACGCACTTCGTCACGGACAAATTTTAGCTGAGATTTGTTTTTGCGTAGCAGCGTCGTATCCTGCGTTACGTCTTCCTCCTTTGTCTTGCATTGCCCGTCTTCCTACTCCTCAGCATAGTCTTAACTATCACTTTCAACATCGCTATCATTGTCACCATGTAGTCTTCCTAATAGCGACGTAATTGTAAATAAGATGAACCTCGAGTGCAGTTTAATAAGATTATTCAACGAATAAAATTAAATAGCTTGCAAAACCGAATTACTTAGTCTACGTAAATGATAATAATTATTACAAAACATAGCAATAATACATTATTATGTTTTCTTGTCATGAAGTTCAAAAGCAAACAGCTATGACGGCATGCTAAATACTGTTGCAAACTACTCAGAGCGAAAATACGAAACAACAATACTTAATCTCAAAAGTAAGATAAGCTGAAATGTTACATTAATAGATTAATAGAATAAAATCATGAAATGTTTTACAGATATTTATTTATTACCTGAAGTTACAGCTATTGAAAACTCAATTTTCAAAGTTAAATCACTGAATACTAATGCGATTACATGTCCAGTATTGTACGAGGGGTCTTACCAGATAAGACGCTTGCTTACAAAGCGTCTTATCAACAGTAATCTCTCTAGAGGTTTTGATTTATCTAGAGAAAATCCGCAATAATTGTTATAATTGTAACCGTCATCATTATTATTGTTCTCAGTGTCTTTTCGCAATAATTATCATATTATTTTAACCGCCATAATTATTATTGTTTTCAATGTCTTTTCGCAATAATTGTTATATTATTGTAACAGTCATTATTATTGTTTCATTGTCTTTTCGCAATAATTGTTATATTATTGTAACAGTTGCTATTATTATTGCTTTCAATGTTTTCGCAATAATTGTTATATTGATGTAACCGTCATCATTATTATTGTTTCCAATGTCACTTCGTAATCATTATTATATTATTGTAACCGTCATTATTATTATTATTATTATTATTATTATTACTATTATTATTGTTTTCAGTGTCTTTTCGCAATAATTGTTACATTATTGTAACAGTCATTATTATTGTTTTATTGTCTTTTCGCAATAATTGTTATATTATTGTAACAGTTGCTATTATTATTGCTTTCAATGTTTTCGCAATAATTGTTATATTGTTGTAACCGTCATCATTATTATTGTTTTCAATGTCTCTTCGTAATAATTATTATATTATTGTAACCGTAATTATTATTATTGTTTTCAGTGTCTTTTCGCAATAATTGTTATATTATTGTAACAGTCATTATTATTGTTTTCAGTGTCTTTTCGCAATAATTGTTACATTATTGTAACAGTCATTATTATTGTTTTATTGTCTTTTCGCAATAATTGTTATATTATTGTAACAGTTGCTATTATTATTGCTTTCAATGTTTTCGCAATAATTGTTATATTGTTGTAACCGTCATCATTATTATTGTTTTCAATGTCTCTTCGTAATAATTATTATATTATTGTAACCGTAATTATTATTATTGTTTTCAGTGTCTTTTCGCAATAATTGTTATATTATTGTAACAGTCATTATTATTGTTTTCAGTGTCTTTTCGCAATAATTGTTACATTATTGTAACAGTCATTATTATTGTTTTATTGTCTTTTCGCAATAATTGTTATATTATTGTAATAGTTGCTATTATTATTGCTTTCAATGTTTTCGCAATAATTGTTATATTGTTGTAACCGTCATCATTATTATTGTTTTCAATGTCTCTTCGTAATAATTATTATATTATTGTAACCGTAATTATTATTATTGTTTTCAGTGTCTTTTCGCAATAATTGTTATATTATTGTAACAGTCATTATTATTGTTTTCAGTGTCTTTTCGCAATAATTGTTATATTATTGTAACCGTCATAATTATTATTGTTTTAAATGTCTTTCCGCAATGATTATTAGATTATTGTAACCGTCCTCATTATTATTATTATTATTATTGTTTTCAGTGTCTTTTCGCAATAATTGTTATATTGTAACCGTCATAATTATTATTGTTTTAATGTCTTCCGTAATTATTATTTATTATATTATTGTAACCGTCGTCATAATTATTGTTTTCAACGACTTTTCGCAATAATTGTTATATTATTGTAACCGTCATAATTATTATTATTTTAATAGCTTTCCGCGATGATTATTATATTAGTGTAACCGTCATCATTATTGTTGTTTTCAATGTCTTTTCGCAATAATCTTTAGATTATTGTAACCTTCATAATTATTATTGTTTCAATGTTTTTCCGCAATGATGCTATGATTATTATAATTTTGTAATTGTCGTCATTATTATTATTGTTTTCAACGTCTTTTCGCAATAATTATTATATTATTGTAACCGTCATTATTTTCAACGTCATTTTGCAATAATTCTTGTATTGTAACCGTCATCATTATTATTGTTTTCAATGTCTTTTCGCATTAATTGCTATATTATTGTAACCATAGTCATTGTTATTGTTTTCATTTTATCTTCACAATAATTGTTATAATTGTATCCATCATTTTTATTGTTTTAATTATCTTTTTACAACAATGTTTATAGTTTAACTGTCAACATTATTGTTCTTTTCATCGCCTTTTTAGTACTGCTATAATTATTATTGTCACCGTCTTTACTGTCAGTATCATTGTCGTTGTTGAGATTGTTATCATAGTGATCGTAATATTTTTCATTACCGTTATGTTTGCGTAATTATCGTTATCGACATTTTGTTATAATTTCCAAAACAATACAACAGATCAAATGGCGTAGTACTATAAAACACCGCTGCGGTGCGCCGGAAAATAAAATGTGCAAGTGACCAAAAATTTACTCAGTTTTGAAAAATAAATTTGTAATGGCCAGAAACTTTTAATCATGTACTCCTCCACTTACTCCGGCCGTTAAAGGTTAAATGAAACAAAAGTCAGAACGACTATTCCTGCTGAATTCTGACTCAAGTTTCAGTGACTTGTTAGGAAGTAACGATCTCCAGGAACACGCGCAGTAGAGGTAACGAGCAGTCATGGGAAAATTAAAAGAACTCTCTTTAGATAGAATATGGGAAAGCGAGGCATACGTGACGACTTCAACTTTTAAAGCCAATAGTAAACTGAATGTAGCGCGTCATAGTGGAGAGTGTTCTCGTTACATTCTGATCATTAATATCGTCTTGGTGGTCAGAGTAATGGGCGCCTTTTTATCAACTTTCTCATGATTATCATCACAATAAACATTCTCCTTCTCTCAAAACTTTCTGAAGCTGAACAAGTTAGTAGTTCATCTCGTTCTGGCTCATTTACGCGTCATTCATTCTCCATATGATTTATGATGGAGGCACATTGTGGAAATTATTTGTAACTTTGATCAATACTTATCGTCTCCACTGTCATTGATAGTTACTGAAGTGAAACGTCTCGATCTAAAACGAAAGAAAATCTGTAACGTTTTGACATGAAAAGTTTACTCTCACATTACTGGTTGTACCATGAAAACAGAAGTGTAAGATGAACTTCGTACCTCGTAGTCCTCCACACGATGCGTTTATCTCCATTTTCTATTTAATAAGTCTCGAGAATTTCGATCCTGCCCTGTTGCTTGCTGTTCTGTCGTGCTTCGTTCTCCTATCCCTCAAGTGGTCAATGATATAATTATGGTTTATTTAACGACGTCAGTATATCTACTGACATGAGCCTGTCGCATTTACACACTTAAATGCCATCAACCTGGGTCAGGATCGAACCCGCAACCTCGACCAGAGAAGGCCAGCGTTCAAGTGGTATCTATTAGGTTACGTCCATTTTCGGCTTCCTCCCCTTTAAAATTCTTTAATGTTCCTTAAAATAGAGTGACAAAAGTGGATGGATGGATGGATGAAGTGCATTTATTGATACTCAATTATACAAACTCACGCATAAAGATCTTTCGCACGAGCCTGTACGGCCATTCGTGCTATAACTATGCACAGTTTGCATTTTCAAAGAAAATAACAAGAATACTACTAATGATAAAAAATTGAGTACCGGGTCTTTCCCGGGGGTAAAAGGCGGTCAGAGCGTGGTGCCGACCACACCACCTCATTCTAGTGCCGAGGTCATGGAAAGCATGGGGCTCTACCTCCATGCCCCCCAAGTGCCTTCATGGCATGTTACGGGGATACCTTTACCTTTTTACCTACTAATGATAAAATAGTAAAACAACAATTATTATTATTATTATTATTATTATTATTATTATTATTATTATTACCGTTATCATTAATTATCACAATTACAACTAATCTAACTTCATACCAAATTTTACAAACATAATAAAAATAAAATAAATATATGAAAAAAAGCACAGTGAAACACATAGGCCTATATATATATATTAGTGATGGGCGAAGTTGTTCTTTTCCCGGAACAGTTCCGACTGTTCCGGTTCCGAAAAAATACTATGTTCCAAATAACAGTTCCGAAATAACAGTCACCAGTGGTGATGAGTCGGAGTCGTTGAGTCGTTCAAACGAACGGTACAGTACCTTCCCTCTTCACCATGCTGCTCACACTGGAGCACGCATAGGCATGACATAGTTCACTTTCTTATCTATAGATGGCACTGCAATGCACATTCGAATCGATTTTGGAAAATTGCTGTGCATGCGGACAGAACTCAAAAGCTTAATGTTAGTAATTACACAGCTGTTGACTATAAGGACAGAATACAACACTTTGTTTTCGTACATAAAGTTATAAAGACATGGTAGCCGACTAAAAAAAAAAGTAACATAACATTTAAAACATATGGTATGTAATTTCTGTTCTCTCTATTACATAATAAAAAAAACAAATCATTAATTTTTATTTTTACTTTTCTTAATGCACAGTTATAATAATAATAATAATAATAATAATAATAATAATAATAATATATATTACAATTTCATAAATAAAAATGATATATATTGGCAATACTGAAACCTGGAAACCCCGCAGTGGGTTAGTAAAATGTTGGAATCGCATCTTTACCAAAGTGTAATTTAAACTTCGCATTAAACCTCGCTCTCCAAATCAGTACTTATATGGGTAGTTTCCAACAAATAATGCTACAACATTTTTGTCGTTCTTTGATAACAGAGAAGATAGCACAAAAACTTGTGCTTGTCAGACTTAACCTCAACAAACGACATACAGACATTGTAACTAAACCACTCATTACCATTTACGACTTTAACCTTTGTATAAAATCAGCTGATCAATGAATTAATAATAGTATGCGTACTTTATGACTTTGTAGAATGTTTATAAAACAGAATTAGTCAACTAATGGTGAAATAAACCATAAAGCGGGAATGAATATTACAGATTATTAAATACTTACTATAACATTACAGATGATTGGCCAGTCTTACAAATGTTGATATTAAAGTTCGCGCCACCGCAAGGATTTCAATTTCCATGCGCCCCCCTCCAACCACGTGAGAGTTTCAAGTACCAACTTCATCTAACGAAGTTCCAAGTATAACATAAAGAACAACGAGAACAGTGTAACTGCAGCTGTCGTTGGTTCATCGGAACAAGCTCCGACGTTCCGACTGTTATCTCGGAGTCGGAACATACCTTGTGCAACGCGGTACTGCGAGCCCGCAACAGCTGGGCAAGTGAGCAGCTCGGAGTCGGAACACTGTTATTTCGGAACAGGAGGTTCCGACCTACTGTTCATTTTTGCAACAGTTCCGAGGGAGTCGGAACATACCTTGTGCAACGCGGTACTGCGAGCCCGCAACAGCTGGGCAAGTGAGCAGCTCGGAGTCGGAACACTGTTATTTCGGAACAGGAGGTTCCGACCTACTGTTCATTTTTGCAACAGTTCCGAGACCGGAACAGTTCCAAAATAACTGTTGTGTTATTTTTTACCCATCTCTAATATATATATATATATTTTTTTTTTTGTCTTACCTTTATATTTATTATTTGGATTATTTATTGCAATTTTAATAAGGGATTGAATTGAATTGTTTATATATATATATATAATATATATAAACAATTCAATTCAATCCCTTATTTATTATTTGGATTATTTATTGCAATTTTAATAAGGGATTGAATTGAATTGTTTATATATATATATAATATATATATAAACAATTCAATTCAATCCCTTATTAAAATTGCAATAAATAATCCAAATAATAAATATAAAGGTAAGACAAAAAATATATACATACGCAATAAAAAACAAAGAGAAAAAACACATTAAATACAAAAAAAAAACATTATTCCCTTAATTACTTTATTCGCTCAGTGTTAATACTACTCATTGCAACACTAATAAATAACTCTCCCCCTTATTTCCTCTGCCTCCTCGTCCTCGGCTAGTTCCACCCTCAGCTCTCGAACTTTTGTCGTAAATGTTTCCACACACTTACAGAATTTAGCGTTATTTTTATATGTCGTATGTTGCCAAGTGCCCCCTGCTAGATGTAATGAAGGACTCTGGCAGGAATCGTTTTCTCAGAGCTTCTGTGGCTTCACACTCCGATAAAATAATATGATGTGATGTCTCGCCTCTGCCACAAAGAGGACATATTTTCTCCCCCTCTTCGTTGACGATTTTAAGTGCCCTCCAAGCTCCTAGACGAAACCAAGTTAAGCCCAGTCTGCCTTCTCTGCTTCCTCCATAGAGGTATAACTCGATTCCCCAATTTGTTTTCATAATCGATTGGATCTCCAGAGTAATTTTATCCCTACATTCCCCTTCCGCCATTTGCCTGTCTATATCCTTCAGGCGTTTCTTGGCTTTCCGCCAGACATTTCGCTTGTTCCTGCAATCTTCCCCGATTATAAATCCCATGCCTATTTCCTCTAACCTTCTGCATAATCTACCTGCCCAGGTTACTTGGTCTCTCCTCTCTAGTTGCTCCCTATAACAGACCGCTATAATAAGAGACTGATCTCCATGCACAATCCTCAGGTAGTACTTTAAAACTTTTGCCTTGCATTTTATTGAGTCTCTATGGCGCTCGAATTCTCTTAGGATTCCGCTGTTAGCCGTTCCCCTCCCCTTTTAATTGTTCCTCTTCCTATTTCCACATTAATTCATTTCACTTCAATTCCACACGGTTTTTTTCTGCCTGTGGTTATAGGTGGTTTTCCTAAGGTGTTAAAACAATGATCCTTGAGAGGAAAGGGCTTCGGACCTAGATAATCCCCCCACACAAATCTCGCCATTTTCCAGATTTAAATCCTAAATAAATCGGAGCCGTCCTTTCTTGTGTCGCCTTGGGTACTTCTGGGCGAGCTTACTCAGTGACACTCGTTCAATGCAAGGGTTCGGATCACTTGTCTAGCGAGGACAGCGACGCCCCCGTCTTACCACTTGCTCTGCCCATGCTTTTAACATCTGCGGCGACTCTTTCTTGCTGCTGTTCAATTGTGCTTGCGACATTTTTTTTGCTTCACTTATAGTCGCCTTAATTACAATGGTCATATCGCGACTTTACTATGGATGTGATATCATTTTGTCTGAAGTCCGACGTTCTCTCTAACACGGAGGCATCTGACTCCCCGACATGGGGTGCTCTCTCACCATCACGACATTATTTAAAAAGTGCAGGACTTAAGTAAATTATTTTTATTTTCTTGGATTATTATTTGGTCATCCGCAAACAGAAGAGCATTTATATAAATATCTTTGTAATAAATCTAATTCGCATACGTTAATTTGCACAAACCCGGCTAGTTTTCATACCGTGGCAGAAAATAAATTTGGACTGAACAAAATCTAAATCCGTCCGTACAGTTTGGTTAGTGGAAGTAAGCAGTATTTCAGTGAGACACAGATCAATACGGAAATCAAAAGCTATGTTTGCGGAAATGTACAGATAACTGGCTTATTACGAGAAAATATTTATACCTACATACCTGGATGTAACTTTTATTTATTTTTATTTATGGAGCTTTCTCAAATCAGAGGCTGCCGTTAGACAAAGCATACAAAAGAAAATAAGGAGCGAACAGACAAATCAACAAACAATGAATGTTAACGGAGGAAGAAGGGTGATAAACAAGTAAACTAGAAAATATTGAAAGCTAACAAGGAAAATAATAGGCCTAATGGTGAATCAGTTTTTTCGGTCCAATGAGTTCAAATCCTTACAGGTGATTTCGTATGAGTTTGATTGACTCTTTAATTACGAGGAAGGCCACATCATTTGGAAGAGATTTTGTGCAGACCTAGGGTCTTACAGAATTGCTCTGAACATCAGTCCTGTGACACTGATATTATTAATTTGTTATTAGTCTTCATAAAACAGGATGGAGCCATCGGCATAGTTCAGGTGGTAGCGCCTGTGCCTGCTGATCCGAAGGTGCCCTCGAGCATGAGTTCGATTCTCACTTCGGCTGATTACATGGTTGGGTTTTTTCCTAATTTTTCTCAACCTTAAGGCGAATATCAGGTGAGGGGATTATTTTAATAGTGGTACAATTGTAGAATTAAACGAAAAGTATAACTTAGACATGTAAATAAATATTGAGGGTTTTAATAAATAAGAATGGTTGTGTCTTGCACTAAAACTAGACGTAAGTGCAAGATAAAACCTATTGTATTAAATATGTAATGTTAGAAATTGTATTAATAATTGTATATTTATTTTGTAATATTATTAATTTGTGAATATGTTTATTTTAATTATTAAGTTATGTACTATTTTGTGAACTATTTATGAATAAATAATAGTGGTACAACTCTACTTTTTGTCAAATTGGAGTTAACTATACTTTCAGGTTCACGAATTCCATTCTTTTTATTTATTTATTTATTTATTTATTTATTTATTTATTTATTTATTTGTTTATTTATTTGTTTATTTATTTATTTATTTATTTATTTATTTATTTATTCTTTTGCTAATAATTGTAACATAAAATATAATATATGCAGAAAAACTTTAGCTCGCCCCTGAAAGAGTAGAACTCGTGCTCAGGGGCGGATTCCTGAATTGAAATTAATAATTATACAATACAATTTGTCTTATGTCTACTATGCAACTATAGTATATACTTACTTACTTACAAATGGCTTTTAAGGAACCCGAAGGTTCATTGCCGCCCTCACATAAGCCCGCCATCGGTCCCTATCCTGTGCAAGATTAATCCAGTCTCTATCATCACACCCCACCTCCCTCAAATCCATTTTAATATTATCCTCTCATCTACGTCTCGGCCTCCCTAAAGGTCTTTTTCCCTCCGGTCTCCCAACTAACACTCTATATGCATTTCTGGATTCGCCCATACGTGCTACATGCCCTGCCCATCTCAAACGTCTGGATTTTAAGTCCCTAATTATGTTAGGTGAAGAATACAATGCGTGCAGTTCTGTGTTGTGTAACTTTCTCCATTCTCCTGTAACTTCATCCCGCAATTATAGTATATAAATTTAAATTTACAATTTTTTAATTTTTATAAAATCCATTCATAACTTTTTAAATTTAATACTAGAACTATTATAATTGACAAGATTAGGATATTTAAATATAAATTTGTTATATATTCTTGGGCCTAAATTACTACTATGAAAGTGGTACAACTTCAACTTCTTTCTACTGTCAATAGAGTCCACCATAATGCGGATATCTTAGATAATCCTACAAGAAAACTATTTTAATAGTGGTGTAACTCAACTATGTTCCATCGTAAGCCAAAGTGAGAGATTCTAAAGAGATTTTGAGTGACTCTTGTGATATTGATGATCAAGATCTTGATCCATATTATCAAATATACTTCTTTATACTGAAATCCAACTTCTTTTCAATTAAAACATTATTCTGGTACACCTCCTAAGAGTTGCCTTGGATTTATCAATCATACATTGTATGTTTTTATTTAAATAGTGGTATATCTCCATCCCCTCCTTTTTTAGATATGCCCCACACAATATTCATAAACCCCAAGCATAGAAGAAAGTTTAATCTCTGACAAGAAAGCATGAACTATTATTTTCAAGTATTTCACATTCTGAAGTTTCTGTACACATTTAACTTTAAGACTCCATATCTCAAAATCAATGTAAATGGAGGTGTAACATTATTAAAATAACGCCTTCAGGTAATCTACGGCGAATCCTCGGCCTCATCTCGCCAAATACCATCTCGCTATCACTAATTCCATCGAAGCTAAATATCCCAGTAGTTCATACAATGTCGTTAAATAACCAAGTTAAAAAATGCAGGATGGTTGGAACATATATTGCCCTTTTCTCCTCATTTACGTCTTCAGACTGCCCTTCGTACGCCTATGTCTCGAAACTGATAGTTTGGGTCAACTGTCATTGCCTGAGATAGGAATTTACTAATGGCGATTATGTTAATGCTGTTACTGCCATTGTCGATAGTTTCGTGGACTACTTCGTAGACGGTGTATTTTCATCTTCAACAATTTTGGCATAATCAGATGCTATTTTGTCTCGTAAAGGCGGGAAAGGAACAATTAGGCCTACTGCTAAACAAGAATGAGAATTTTTGACGCTAGGATCAACTTCTAAAAAAAATAATATTTGTGACCCATTGCGCGAAAAGGGACTTAAAGTCGTGGAAGGAAATTTTACAGGAGAACAAAATAACGAATTTGCGGTGTAAAAACTTCATTTCTATGTTTTGACATGTTTATGTTTTTTGTAGGCGTTGTTTACATAATAAACTAGGACGTACTTTTACACAGTGCTTCTTAAACACATAAATATTTCTTAAAGTTGCTAAGAAAACAAGTGAAAACTTCAATTTCATTTTTCTCGAAAAGTACATAATGTAATATCAACATTCAATAAGTAGTATATTAAAAACTATAGCACCTAGAACCATGATTTTTTTTTAATGCTCAGTATTTCATCCTCTTTTTGAAACCACAAAAACAAACAAATGAAAAATCCGACTTTAGGTTTCATTTCCTGCAACTATTCACATTTAGCTATTCAAGAAGCTAAATTTTCAACACCATCTTTGCAAGCAATTTGTGTCATTAAAAATAATTTTGCGAAAGATATAAGCAAAAAATATTAATACTGTTATGGCTAATGCATTGCCATGGAAACAAATGAGTTGTTCTAATTGGGGATTTGCCTGCTCGTGTATAATGTAGCATATTTGTATAAGGACCTGTGGAAAGGTTTTGATATAATTTCTCTATCGTTGGGTGTTTAAACCTTAGTCTCTATACTTAAACCAGAAGTTACAGAATGTGCCAATCTTGCTTTTATCTACAGACAATAAATAACCGAGGTTATTTATATGTCAAGTATACAGTTCATTCATGCGCTAGTTGTTCCATTTCCTAACGGGCAAACTGCACCTACGATCTGCATTTCTGAGATCAGCTTTTACTTAAGAAACCACTTTGAATTTTGAAACAATTTATTACTAATGCACACAATGTAAACCCTCTGGGCCACTGAGTTTTTTCTTAGCCTTGGTTTTAAATTCTATAAACAACAGAAAATGACCTGGCCAAGTAAAATAAATCTCTACATCACGTGTTTACCATGAAACTTTCAACAATCCAAAAAAATCACTCCCATACAAATAAAAGTAAAATTTTCTTGTACAAAATGAAATATAGTGCATGAAAGAAAACAATAATAGTGTATTATGTTAATAAATAAAGCAGAGATTATTTCAAAACTACAATATCAAACAGGAGCGATCATTATAACACGTCCAATGCTAACAAGAAAGTTAATTCGACATAGTTAATTACAAAGGCATACATGTAAGACATTCCTCTCTTTCCAATCCCTCTCCTTCTCCTTATCTTTCATTCTATACCGCTCCTCCTACTCCTCCACCTTCTCCTCCGACTTTTCTTGCTTCTTCGACTTGTGCTTATATATTTCTTTCTCTTCATAATATTTATTAATGATTTTCTCTGACAGCATACAGGATAGCTGTTTAATTCCATATCTTTTTACTCATTATTTAGTGCTTAATATTTCATGTGATAGCGAAGATCTTTGTTCTACTAAAATTGTTGGTTGAATGGTACAATGCTAATAATAATTTATATCTCAATAATAATACTGCGACTGTTAATATAAATTTCAGCTTGAATCGAAGCAATTTCATTCCTGATAACTCGAATAGATTTTTAAGTATTTACTAGAGATGAACAAAACTAACTGCCCTCTCGCTCGCTGTGTTCGTTGCATTTGTCTTTCGAGTCTCGTCTCGTCATTCTCGTGCGCTTCGAGTCTCGCTCATCATTCTCGAAATAGCATTTAGTCGGCGTGCAAAGATTTCGTAACTTTGAATAACATACATCGTTGAAATAAATAACATTATAAATGTTTAAATGAGACGAAAAGACAAAACAGAACAGTACCGGTATCATAGTTATCAAAATGTTCTGGTTCTATTACACCACCTCATTCTAGTGCCGAGGTCATGGAAAGCATGGGGCTCTACCTCCATGCCCCCCAAGTGCCTTCATGGCATGTTACGGGGATACCTTTACCTTTTACCTTCTATTACATGATATACCTATGGTTATATAAATAGAAAAAAAAAACAATTCTCAAACAAATTAGCATTTCTAAGAAACATAAAACATTACGTTAATATCTTTTTACTTGAGATTGCACACTTGATCTCAAACATATGAAAAGAAAATTCCTAGCCTTTTAATAAGGGCCTAGTAATTAAATAAAGACTGGGGAACGGATTATTATACATTGAAAGGTGGAGATGATGTTTCAAATAGGCTACTTGATTGTTTATACATATATAACAGTTGCCAAAGTAGACAAAAGTTCAGTCAGGTATAAACAACTATGGCGATTCAAGACTGCTTGACGTTTGTGACTTCGGGAGTGATCAATCTCGACGTCTCGAAACACTCACAAGTAGTCTTTACGTCAACGACGCAACGTATAGAACATTGTCGTGCGGGTTTTCGGCTTTGCGGGCGCTGTTAGTTTTGCTTTCTCGATCGTTGTTCATCTCTAGCATTTACCTACAATAAAACTTGGTATGCCAATCTCACATTGATTTTATTGCAGATAAAACAAGTAAAGGTGTATTTATGCTAAGAATTCTTAGTTATAGCATAGGCCTAGATCAAAATTCACTTATTTCAGTTTAATATGGTTATATACACAGCCATCTTAGTTATGGAATTCTACTTTGGGATAATCATAATTCTTCTAAAAAACTTTTTATTTTGCAGAAGAGAGCCATGAGGAATATCTGTGGTGTTACTCCTCACGCTCATTGTTAGCAATTATTTTCGAAGCTTAGTGTGTCAACATTAACGTCTTTATATGCCTTGAGCTGCTTTATTTATATTAAGAATAATTTGTCGCAATATATTTTTGGTTCTAACTTATATAATTATCCAACTCGAAGTTATTCAGATATTTATCTTAATATAAATAAATTCAGCATTACTCAAAATAGTTTTGAAACAGTATCAATTAAACTTTTCAATAATTTACCTATTCATATAAGGGAATTACCCGTTAATGCTTTTAAGCGTAAACTCAAGACATTATTAACTCTAGATGAATTTTATAATATTAATTTTTAATTCATGTTCTTTATTAATGATCCTATGCATTATTTGTAATGCCTTCAGCATGAATAAATTATCTGTCTTCCTCTGTTTTTACTTAGCTTCCTTCTCATCTTCTTCCTCCTCGCCTTTTATTATTTCTCCGTCTCAACTCCTTTTATATCTTCTTCTTTTCTATTTATTTCTCATCTTCTCTCTTACTTTCTTCTACTTTTCCTTTTTATTCAGTTTCTCCTCTTTCTACATCTCTATATTCTGATCCTCTTTTTCTTCTACTTCTTTTTCCTTCTTCCTTCTCACGCTCATTCCTCTCCTTCATTCCCTCCTACTTTCTATTTATTTTCCTTCCCATCCTCCTATTGCACATCTTGTACTACTTCACTCCTTTGTAACCATGTAAATTAATCATTATTACTTTAAGTCTTTAAGTTAATTTTAAACTAATATCCTTAGAAGCTAAAAATAAAGATTTAATTTCAATTTATTGTTCCTTCTGTTTCTACTAGAGCTGCAGATATGGCTTACGACCGGTTTATATTCGACTGCTCAGAGAACATCCGACCTATTGTTCGACCTTTAACCCTGCGTTAGTCTGGTGATTTTTTTTTTTTTTTTTTCCATCGTTAGTCTGGTGGGGTCTCATACACCCGATACTGTTTTTAGTTTAAAAGGACTGCATATAATATCAAAATGGATTTATTTTCATATAAATGAATTGTACATGCATCAAGAATAACCTAAAATACAAATAAATATTCTAAATTAATTTTATATCGGACAAATATATTTCTAAATTACTACTTCACATAAAGTTCTAATAATCTTGCAAATACTTTGTAATAAGTTTGTGATGCATACAAATACAGTACAATTAGTTAAAATAAAGTACATAACTATCCTCAAATCAGTCTGTTCAAGTTTCTTTAGCTACTTTCGTCATTATCCTCATTATTATATACACATTCTTCGCACATAGGTGTAATATGTTCAATGCACAGAAACTTCGAGCACTTTTTACACACGTACTTTGTTTTACGATCTCTTGTTCGTGGACATACTTCACACCTCCCTTTTCCTTCCCGCCTGCGTTTTTCTTCCTTATGTCCATCCTGTATGGAAGTTGCTTGCCGTTTCAGCTTCATCTGGAGTTCTCTAGGTAAACTAGTGGAAGTCGCGCGCTGTTCACGGTGTTCTGCCAACAATCCCAATGCCAGTGTCTTCAAGAACAGACGTCGCCTAATGTCTGTTTGTGTATTGGCAAGATATATTACTTGTGAGTTAATTCCAGCAATGTTCAGAAGTGCAAAAAATATTGTTAGAGGCCACCTTCTCGAATTACGAGAGACGTCATATGTAGCGCACATCTGATCTACTGTATCGACCCCGCCTTCGAATGTGTTGTAACTGGTTATCATGTCAGGTTTCTTTTGTTCTCCTGTCGATTCATCGATTTTATCGTCATGATGCATCGTAGAAAGAAGTAGAACAACTTTGCCTTTCTTTGGGACATGGGAAACTAATGTAATGTCTCCGTTGAAGCCAAACATGCTGCTATGAATTTGTCTGTTCTTGGTCTGGACAAATTCTGGAGGCAGTTCTTTCTTAGAGTACCACGAAGTGTAAGGTTGTGGTCTTTCAACAGTCTGGTAGCCAGAGGAACACTGTTAAACCAATTGTCAACAGTGACATTCCTTCCAGAGCCTGATATTCTTGATATCAGTCTTTCCACTACAGCATCTGCAGAATTGTTCAAATTATAGGGTCCCTCTGGTTGTTTTCCTGTGTAGACTTCAAGATTACTTGAGTAAAATGTTCTGGAGTCTGCCAGGGCAAATATTTTAATGCCATATTTGCGGGGCTTGCTGGGAATGTACTGTCTAAATGGACACTTGCCCCTAAATCCTTCAAGTTTTTCATCAATCGTTACTATTTCTCCTACCGTGTAGTTGTTTCTACAATTGGCAACAAAATGTTCGAAAACATCTCTGATTGGTGCCAACTTATCAATTTTGGAGCTCTCAGCTCTTGTTGATTTGTCATCGAAGCTTAAGCACTGTAGGATGAATCTAAATCGTTGCAAAGACATTGTGGTTCTAAATATGTCCATGCCCGTGCCGTCCGCAACCCACAAATCGTCTAAATTTTGTCTGTTAGATCTGAAAACTCCAGCCATGAACAGGAGACCAATTACAGCTTTCATTTCTGACATATTTGTGTGCTTCACTTTATATTTATTATGTTCACTGTAATTATCCGAAACACTGTCAATAAACTTATTTGTATTTTCCAAAATTATGTTCCATATATCGGCAGTGAAGAAAAGTTCGAAACAGTCCTGAGGTGATTTACAATTTTTTGCATTTCCTTTCACTGAAGGTAGGCGACATCTAATAATATTATGAGAGCGACATCTTGTATTTGCTGGGGGTGGTACTTTTCTCCAGCTCGTCTCTCCATCCTTACCAAGGTAGAAGTCCGTAGAGTTCTCTTCTATCTCTGAAATATCTTCGTCTACTGAGTCAGCATCTTCTTCGGACTCTGTATTATGTTCACTCTCAGTCTCACTGTGCGGCCAGCCATCACTTTTCGAAACACCACCTTCAGTATTTTCTTCCTGTTCTTCACTCTCAACTTCCAATAACAATTTTCTAACACGAACTGCTTCCGTCTCCTCCATCTGAACGAGACGAAAACGAAAATAAATATTTGAAACAAGTATTCGAAAATCGATTTAAAAAAACTTATAAAGTTAAAAGCACACATTATGGTGTAAAAATACAAAATAATGCAATCACGAATGAATTTAAAAACAACTTTACCTTGGCTCGCTAACTGTACGCGGGTGACGCCGTTGGTCTGGTGGGGTCTACAAAACCCGGAACGGAAATAACTGTCAATAACTCTCCAATGACTCAAGTCTCACTGATTTGCTCTGTACTGCGATGCCTTCTATAAGGCGGGGGAAAGGTTCAGAAGAGGTGGGGATTCAGTGTTACAAACTGTCCAATAGGTAGAGCAAAAAATATTCCAGTGGGTCTGAGAGACCCCACCAGACTAACGCAGGGGTGGTTACCGTTAATGTTTTGCAGGTTAGACAGAACACAAGGAACACTTCCTCATATACGAACATGACACTTTGACTACACAAATGAGTAACAATTGAAGGAAATTACTTTACCTAATTAAAAAAAAAGTGTTTGCCTGAAGTAAGCCTACAATTTATTGCTTGAGCGCTTTAATCTTTTATATTATTTTGGACTTGCAGTAACTTCATAACTATTGTTTAAAATAAATAAATAGATACCGTTAATAGCAAATGAAGAGTCCACTGCGAGAATGATGGATGTCATTTGGAATACATTTTGCAGGAGAAGCAATTGAAAGTTTGAAATGCTTAGAGCTCAAAGCTTAACTGTGATTTTCCGATCATTACTGGACAATGACTATCAGTGTTACTGCCATATAACTCTCTATCTACATTCTATATGTCTTAAGCTATGCATTGACAGTATTGGTTCATTTTCGACAAGAAAGTGACATCCATCATTCTTGCAGTGGACTCTTCAAATTAAATAAGCTTACTGCGTAATGTAAAATATAATAGTAAACAAATGCAGAAAGAGAATTGCAATTAATTATTATTTACAAAACAAAAGAGCAAATAATAACATACATTCCGTAATAACGTTTATATATTAAACTCAAAATGTATACCTAAAAAAACAGTACTTGTTCATATACGGTTTTCAATCACTCTAAGCAGATGCATAATTATTTCAATAAGGAATCATTTTAAGAAGGTAGAATATTATTTTTAACAAAAGGACTTTCAGGCTCTTGATGGATGTAGTTTACGCTGTATGTTGTTGCTTTTGACGATACGCAACTGTAAGACCTGAGTGGATCAATGTGATCTGCCTTTTATACATCAGAGTCGTGCAACCACAAAGAGTGCGAAACAAATCGAACATTCTTTAAACCAGTCACTAAGGCTGGAGAGCTTCTCATGGTGCCTACAATGTCAGGCATAATATTATCACTTCCTTTTTTCCTAACCGGTTGAGCAAGACTCTACTTTCTACTTGAGCCTCTTCTCTTTCTCGAATTTTCCCTCTTTTACTTCATTCCCTCTTCAATATTGGCGGATATATCCTAATTCACTATAAAAGGTGGTAGACAATTTCTTAGAGAGGTTTATCGTCAAGGTTTATACTTCCATCATTTAACCGTTTAAATTAGTTTTATGCTGTCCTACTATCATCATCATCATCTTCATCACGGCATAAGCCTTGTGGCTCGTTCCGTCTTCAAGAAAACTGATCCGACCATCTCATCCGTGGCCTGCCGACATTTCTTCTACCTACAGGTTTATATTTATTTATTATTTGTGGTATACGATCTTCATCCATTCTTTGTATATGATCTTGCCATCTTTGTCTGTATTCAATGATTGTTTCATTTAGACTCTGAATTTCCAATTCTTTTCTAATATCTTCATTTCTCTTTTTGTCTATGAGTCTATAACCTGCCACCTGTCTCAAAAATTTCATCTCAGCAGCCTCTATTTTCTTCTGTTGTGAGATAGTCAAGACCCAACTTTCACACCCATAAAGCAAGGTTGGGATCGCCATTACTTTGTAAAGTTTTAACAGTGTTGCCCTATTACAATTTTTAAAAGTTCTTTTTATTGTTCCACATAGTGTTTGGAATTTGTTTAATTTATTTTGCACATCTCTATTGCCGGTATATGACACAATGTAACCAAGATAATTAAAATCACTTTGTTGTTGGATGGGTTTATTATTTATGCAAATTTTTGCTCTTAACAGATCTCTTCCTTTAAGAGCCATTATTTTCGTTTTTTCATATGAGATTTGAAGATTATATTCACTTGTAATATTATTTAATTCATGTATGGCTCTTTGTAAATTATCTTCCGAATCTGCAATTAAGATCTGGTCGTCAGCAAACAACAGTGTATCAATGTTTCTCCCTTTTATTTTAAAATGTGTTTTAAGCATAGGCTGTCCTACTACTAATACTAATTTCTTCTTACACTTCACATATTTGTTTAGTTGCTGATTTTGCACTCATGTCCTTACTTTCTAAAATAAACTCAAAATCACTCAAATTACGATTGTGTCGCCACAAAATTTCAATCAGAAAGTGGATATAATAGGCACTAAATGCCGCAAATAAAATAGATACGCAGGTGAATCCTCCTTGAAATGTGCTTGAAATTAATACGAAACAGTAGGTACAGTTTCCCTGAAAAGGAATGAGACGATTGAATATTCCTAAGTCTCAGATGTAAAACACTGCGCATGATCAGAGACCAGAGCACTGATACACAAGATAACGAATATTGAGTTACTTAGATTCAAGCTATTTGGTTTGTTACTAGCATCGTTCCGTAATTCACTTCAAAAACTGCAAAAAATATGATAATATTACGTAAATAAGAGATAAATATATACGTAAATCGTGTATTTAAATCGACAATGGACCTTCATGACTAGATCGACACTCCGCACAGAAAGTAAAGCTTTCGTGTCGTTGCAATAGCTCAGACGCTAAGATCTCTGCGTGTTGTGTAGAAGAGAGCGAGTTCGATTCTTAGTCTATATCAACGATTTTTTTTTCTAAATAACGTTGAAATAGAGTTTTACATAGTCCTCAGATTAAGTGTTAATGATCACAGAAATTACAAAATTACAAGTTATAATATTATAAACGTTAATCTAATGAATGCATTTATATACACACACATACAATGTAAATGCATTATATATATATATATATATTAAAAACTAACCATTAAAATGAAATTAAAAATATATTCCTAAGCCACACGGACAAACGATTACAAAGGTTTAGAGTCCTTAGGCCATGTCATTTGTTGAGTAATTATTACAATATTTTATTAGTAGCTTTCCCATATGTGTAATAAATGCACTCGCACAAAACAATTTTTGTTAAAAGCGTGGCTTTGGATTATTTCATTCTCACCCCTTCAGTTGATTTTAACTATTTTATCTACGTGTTTAATTTAATGTGCATTCAATTTAATTCATGTTATGATTGAATGTATAAGCACTGTTGCAGTTATTGATTAATTACATATATTAATACTAACTATTAAATGCATGTGTTAAGTAACTAATTGCAGTATCTTTTGCAAAATCTTGAATGTTTAAGTTGTCAATAATATTTCTGTACTATGTACTATAAGACGTTAAAAGAATTTGCAATAGATTTGGGATCCTCTACTTTATAATCACTAATTTTAATGAAAAAATATTTTCTTTCTTAGGATATCTACAAGTTTAACTTTAATAATATTCCGAATAGCTTTAATTGCATTATCTGGATTTTGTGCTTTTCTATTCAAGTGTGTTCTATTTCCCTCTTTCATAATTTTTGATAAATTACACTGTACTTCTTGTAGTATTTAAGAATATGTGGATAGTTACATTGCAGCTCATTACATATAGATTCTTCTTTTTAATACATGAGATTTGTAAGCCCTTGCATTATCTACATGATTTTACTTTTCAATTTTTTCACAACATTGAGTGGAGAACATCCACTGAAGTGATTCTGAAATGAAGTGAAAAATACAATACATTTACTCTTAATATCAGTAGTACCAGTAACATAAACGTTTTTCCAAGATTCATTTTGTAGACATAAATGTAAATAATCACTAGATACAGCATTTACGACCCTTTTTTAGTTTTTAAATTAATATTTTGAAATTGTTCAGTAACATTGGAAACAGGATTTGTTTATCATGTTCATTCAAGCCATTAATTATAGGTGCTGCCGAATAGGAATTCAGTCACCTGATTTGAATGTCATCAAAAATTTATGGACGGAATTGAAAAAGAGAAGCATAGCCACCTATGCCCACCGACGCCCTCGAAATCGAGACGATCAAGTTCTTGAAACCTGGGAAGATCTCGCCGGGGATTAGAATTTATTCCACAATCTCGTGACATCCATGCCGGACCGACTTAGAGCTGTAATAGAAGCTGATGGCATGTGGACAAGATTTTAAGTTGACAGGTCTCTTTTTGTTTCTTGGGATTTTTGTTTGAGGAAAAATACTCTTAACTTTCAAGTAAGATTTATTTTTTTGACGAGGTTCAGCCCACTTGTAAGACCCAGAAATTGGGCATAACTTATTCATATTTTTCGACAAATTACATAGTCTAGGAACTCTGAAGAAATTAATTACACCTCAATAAAAAAAGTTTCACCTGGGATCGAACACGAGACGTTTCGGTTAAGCAGTGGAACCGACACGCTACTATATGAGCTACCGAGACAAGACAGTGACAACAGCAGTCTAGAATTTAGATCCCATAGCAGGCATTTGCCATTCGGTACAGAGAAGCAATGATAGCTTGTGACCCTAGCTATGTTGTGAAATCGTGGCCTTAAATGGCTGTCTTCTTCGTGATTCTTATTTTGGTCCTTGTCCTTGTTGTGGTCCTCGTAACAATTCTTGCTGTATTTCTCATGTTATGTATCGTTACGTCGATATCGAGTGAACCGCGCTGTAGAACTTTAACTTCCGACGACCAAGAGTCGTCTCATTCCTTTTAAGGGTAACTGTACATAAAATTTGTCCTTTGTCTGAAAACTCAAAAACAAATGAGTACAAAATTAATGTATAGAATGTCCCAGGATTAATGTAAAATAGTTCAGTATAATAAATTGGGTTGAAATAAATCGGATTAACACTTTAGGTCTATAGAATAATACACGGTGATTCCAAAAGTACTATACAACTTTGTAAGCTTATAGAATTTTATTTAGAAAACATACAGATTTGGTTTTAATGCCCTGAATAGCAAAACTCACCACGTTTTCACTCAATCTGGTTTAATATGACTTCCTCCATTGATTTTTAACAAGTTTGTGCTTAATTTGAAATAAATTTATCAGAACAGCACCAAAATACATAATCCTTAATAATGTATCATAACACGTTACTCTTATTGATCAAATTCCAGCAGAATTAATACAAGAGGGTGGAAGCGTATTATCTAGCGAAATTTATAAACTTGTCCTTGCAATTTGGGAAAAGGAAATCGTACCAAAACAATGGAAGGAGTCCATAATCGTACCTATTTTTAAGAAGGTGGACAAGAATGACTGTAGTAACTTTCGAGGAATATCACTTTTGTTGACGTCGTACAAAATTTTGTCGAATATCCTTTTGCGAAGATTAACTCCACATGTAGATGAAATTATTGGGGATCATCAGTGTGGTTTCAGGCGTACTAGATCGATTATTGATCAGATTTTTTGTATTCGACAGATATTGGAGAAAAAATGGGAGTGTAAGGGTACAGTACATCAGTTATTCATAGATTTCAAAAAGGCATATGACTCGGTTAAGAGAGAAGTTTTATATAATATTCTTATTGAATTTGGTATTCCAAAGAAACTGGTTCGATTAATTAAAATGTGTCTTAGTGAAACTTACAGCAGAGTCCGTATAGTCCAGTTTCTATCTGATGTTTTTCCAATTCACTGCGGGCTAAAGCAGGGAGATGCACTATCGCCTTTACTTTTTAACTTCGCTCTAGAATATGCCATTAGGAAGGTTCAGGCAGGGTTTGGAATTGAACGGGTTACATCAGCTTCTTGTCTATGCGGATGACGTGAATATGTTAGGAGAAAATCCACAAACGATTAGGGAAAACGCAGAAATTCTACTTCAAGCAAGTAAAGAGATAGGGTTGGAAGTAAATCCCGAAAAGACGAAGTATATGATTATGTCTCGTGATCAGAATATTATACGAAATGGAACTATAAAAGTTGGAGATTTATCCTTCGAAGAGGTGGAAAAATTCAAATATCTTGGAGCAACAGTAACAAATATAAATGACACTCGGGAGGAAATGAAACGCAGAATAAATATAGGAAATGCGTGTTATTATTCCGTTGAGAAGCTTTTGTCATCTAGTCTGCTGTCAAAAAATCTGAAAGTTAGAATTTATAAAACAGTTATATTACCTGTTCTGTATGGCTGTGAAACTTGGTCTCTCACTTTGAGAGAGGAACAGAGATTGAGGGTTTTTGAGAATAAGGTTCTTAGGAAAATATTTGGGGCTAAAAGGGATGAAGTTACAGGAGAATGGAGAAAGTTACACAACGCAGAACTGCACGAATTGTATCCTTCACCTGACGTAATTAGGATCATAAAATCGAGACGTTTGAGATGGGCAGGGCATGTAGCACGTATGAGCGAATCCATAAATTCATATAGAGTGTTAGTTGGGAGGCCGGAGGGAAAAAGACCTTTGGGGAGGCCGAGACGTAGATGGGAAGATAATATTAAAATGGATTTGAGGGAGGTGGGATATGATGATAGAGAATGGATTAATCTTGCTCAGGATAAGGACCAATGGCGGGCTTATGTGAGGGCGGCAGTGAACCTCCGGGTTCCTTAAAAGCCAGTAAGTAAGTAAGTGAGTAAGTAAGTAACACGTTACTCTAAAACTTAGAAATTTGTATGTGTATAATTTAAAAGTTCGCCCACCAGTATCTCTCCAACCGTTAGATTTCGGACATAGGAAGTCTATTTCATGTTAAATCTATGTTCCTTAGCCCAAACTACATTATACTGAAGTATTTTATATTCTTTCTGTAGGAAACAACTTTCGAGACGAACTAGTAAAAGAAAAACTCCTTGCACAAAATGCGTATGTGCAACACATTCCACAGTATATTTACTCAACAGAAGACTGAAATGCATCTGCAAGTCTCTCTTCAATCTTCTGAAATGTTTACAGAAACGTCTAGACTACTGCATACTGTAATTCCTCTTGGCTTGGTCTGGATTTGTAAATCCATCTATCAAAATCCTTGCAGAGGGCAAAATAAATCATTAAACCTTCATGTTACTCAACCGCAACATGAAGGTTTAATGATCGCACTAATCAGTGTGAATTGTAACAGACCGTATTTATGGGGTTTCGATAGTGTTGACGTCAGTGCATCACCATGCACCTACTATTTATTTGACAGCATGTGTATTGTATTGCTCCGAGATCAACCTTTGAACTTGATAAAGTGCCAGCCCGATGTAATCAGTGTCATGCATGTTGCTACAGTTTCATCCCATTGTTTAGCATTTTTGATGAAAAGTGAATGAGAAGCCACAGCCTGTTCCTTCTTATCTGTCGAACGGTCAACCAAACGACTGGAGTGCCATCTTTCCACGGCGGTCACTTGGGGTTGAAATCCCAGTAAGATTAATTGGGATATGTCGTGGATAAGTACCGTATTTTGGGACATTTTCCGTCGGGTAATTTCTTTCTCATTTCGGAATATGTATGGTAAGACTTTCCTGTATTAAATTTCAACGTACCTCGTTTACATGTTTCGACCTATTTATGGGTCATCTTCAGAACTGGTCGTTGTTGGTCTTGACGCCACTTGTTCTGTTTCCTGTGAGGGTGTGTTCCTGTGGTATAGTGTAGAGTCAAAGAGTGTGTGTGTTTTGAAGTTGAGTTGTGTGTTGAGAATTTCGTTGAGGTGTGTTTTTGTGTGACTGTATATTTCATATTATTCTAGTGTGTTTAGTTTCTGGCTTTTTGGTTGGATGTGTAGTATTCCATGTCTGTGTTTATGTCTCTGTGGGCGTGGTTAACATTTGTGATCTGTTCTGCATATGTGGACGTGTTTTGTAATTTTGTTATGGCTGTGATGTGTTCTTTGTGACGTGTTGAAACGATCTGCCTGTCTGTCCTATGTACTATGTACTATACTACTATACCACAGGAACACACCCTCACAGGAAACAGAACAAGTGGCGCCAAGACCAACAACGACCAGTTCTGAAGATGACCCATAAATAGGTCGAGACATGTAAACGAGGTACGTTGAAATTTAACACAGGAAAGTCTTACCATACATATTCCGAAGTGATACAGTGTTAAAAGTTGTGTAATTAAGATGTATATATCTTTCTCATTATTATTATTATTATTATTATTATTATTATTATTATTATTATCGCCATGAACTTCTTCGTTTTAGACCATGTGATCTTTATGATCCAACCTCGTTATACCCAACGCATCTCAGCTCTTTCAAGTTTATGTGAATTTCGTTTATTTTATATTCAAATTTCGCTTCCATAATTGAGTGCTGGTCTTGACGTTATGTTGTGTAGTCTTAATTTTGTATCCACTGTCATCTGTTTCTATGTACCAGAGATACTGAATGTCTCGACAAATAACTCTTGACAATCTATAACAAACAGCATCTATACCAGCATTTCACCACTTTTCTAGTAATCTCCATCATCATCATCCAGATATTACATATAGTGAGTGTAGAAAATATTCAAACACAGAGGTTCTTATACAGGGACATCATTTTATTTTTACTTAAATTTTTATTGTACCTGAGTTTTTCAATGTACTTCACTCCCACCCCCTTCTACTAATGAAGTTCAACCGTCTTCCACACAGACCCAAGACCGCATATACAGTCATAGTAGCCTTACGGCCATAGTAAACAGTACGTTCCAAAAATATGTTCGCGTTTTCCAATGACGAAAGAGCTTTCAATATTGTATCATTTTCGCACAGTTACTGTCGTCCATTTGCATGCGTCGCATTCCGGTTTTCCCCACCAGCTTCTATTCGCCTCGTTGTAAAGGCTAGTGGCTGGCCTGTCTTAGCTCTTTTCTGAAAACATTAATTTCTGTTAGGAATTGGACGTCTGCGTAATATTATACCCATACAACTGTTTAAAATAACTTAAATAAAAGGGCCTCTTTAAGTAATTAACTGTCACGTGATTTCTCCCTTTTCTACGACTCTGTGACGTAACCACTTGGACGGACAGTAGATAGCATGCCTGAATAATTTTATCTTTTCGGATCGAGCAGAAGTGAAGATTGAATTTACAGGACGTAAGGTACTCTTTTACAGAGTAGGTACAGAATTATTTCAACATGAGTTACTAATACGAAGGACGAAACTGGTAATTGGAATTACGTACAATAGTCTATAGTGCGATAATATGAAAAAACAAAAATAACTGAAGCCTGTGTCGAAATGAACGGCCACCATTTTCAAAAAAGTGTTTGAATATCCATATTATGATTATTTTTCAATTTAACTTCATTCTCTATAGTGTACGCTAATGTGCTGTAGACAGTATAATATAGGCCTACACTGCATAATGAATAAGTCCGAATGGATAGCTCAGTTCGTGAATAAAAATACTGATTGTTAATACTGTACCGTATTTTGATTAAACAAAAACCTAATGAAAATTATCAAACTCAAAACCTTGATATTTCCTAGTTTACGTAAATGGATGAACTACTTTTCTTCCCTCCTATACCTAGTAAAGTGATTTGTTTGTATATTACGCCAGTATCATCAAACTCCAGTCGTGGAAGGGGATAGCAAACGGTGTTTCCGGTTCTGAACTTTTAATTCAAAGGTATAGCCAGGTTAATATTAAAAATGTTAGTAAAAATAAAATGATGTCCCTGTATGTAAAGAAAGACAATCTCCAACTCAGTAATGCAAGTAATAGCATCTAACACACACTCCAAAAAAAAGCAACCACAGAATATCGAAGACTACATCGAATGCAACAGAAACTCGACATTCTGTAATGAATCCCCTCACATGATAAGATTGCATAGAAACTATATTGGCTCACCAACTGACAAAATGAGGAACTGCATTCTCTAAACAATGTAGGAAAACAGCAACACTATACAGTGTGTGCCGGGTTCCTCTGGATGAAAATGGAAGCGAAAATATTAGTAACAAAGTTCAGTTTGAAGAATTTTTAATTTCACAATTGGGCAACACTGCACAGCATAGAACGTCTTAGGTTTCAGTAGTCTATTATTATGTAACGTTTACTGTACTTAAAATTGTAACTAACAACAATAAAAATATAATAAATTGATGAATAATAACTCAAGTGTAATAATTTTTACTCCATTACTACGAACTAAACTGAACTCCTGGAAGTCAGCTGTATACTACCGCCTCTTCTATCTGTGCTATTTGTCCATAATACACAGCGCGCTGAACACCCTTACGCAGGCTATTACCTGCCCATATCACTTTTCGAACGCGCCGTACTAAGTGAAACCCGTTCCCAAGCATACTGTAGAATCGTTACTTCTGCTTCTATTCTTGCTGCTACTACTACTTCTGTAGTTAATAGTACAGCTGGTACTGCTGGTGCTACTATAAAACTGCTACTGCTTCTGCTTCTACTAATGTTGTATGTATGTATGTATGTATCTATGTATTCACACTGCAGTGGGTATATACCCGGTGGCAGTGGTAACTAATTACACTCAATAATGACAATAATAAACTTATTAATTAAAAATACAATTAATAATAATACTAATAATTAATACTAACAATAATTATTAATACAACAATTAATGTTGCTGTTACTTTGTTATTACTGCTTGCACTACTACTAATACTACTACTACTACTACTACTGTCGTTAATTGCAAAAACTAATTATTAGTTATTCTTACTCCTGAAGTCTTGCATAGGTGCATAGAAGTGCTTATCGGGCGGAACATAGATAATTCCTAAGCGCTTCGGCCCAAATAAGTTGCTTGTAGACACTTAATGGAATGGCACCGGTACCAATTGTGCTGCCTTGTTAAGCGGACTCCACCAGCCTCACAGCACGCATTCCGCTCAGTATCAAATTCGTATGTCATAAATCTGGTAGTAGTCTGCCATTCCTCACTGATGACGTGACGCCCCCGTGAGGCAAGCAAGAAGTGACCTTGAGTGACGATTGATTCGTCGTCACTCAAACACAAGTAGTGTCCTATTTTTAGAAACTGGAATTATGAAGTGTTGGTAGAATGGAGAAGAAATACGGGAGAAGCATAAGAAAAACCCTTAAAAACACCACAGATGAAACTCCGTCATTGTCGAGTTTTGAACACCGGCCTGCGGTCGTCGTGAGCGAGTCCTCTGCCAACTGAGTTACTATTTTATTTATTTATTTATTTATTTATTTATTTATTTATTTATTTATTTATTTATTTATTTATTTATATTTTAGGGCATTTATTTATTTTATTTTATTTATTTATTTATTTTATTCATTTATTTTATTTATTTATTTTATTTATTTTATTTTATTTATTTTATTTATTTATGTATTTATTTATTTTATTTATTTAATTAATTAAATTTATTTATTCAATTCATTTATTTTATTTATTTATTTATTTTATTTTATTAATTAATTTATTTAATGTAATTATTTATTTATTTATTTATTTAGGCGTATGTATTTATTTATTTTATTTATATATTTATGTATTTATTTATTTATTTTATTTCATTTATTTATTTTATCTATCTATCTATCTATCTATCTATCTATCTATCTATCTATCTATCTATCTATCTATCTATCTATCTATCTATCTATCTATTTATTTTGCTAATAATTGCAACAAAATATAACATAAACAGAATAGTAGAAAAGTTTTCCGGGCTATGAGGCCGTGGTCTGTTGGTTGTGAGACCAAACGTTTCGTTCACTGCTGCGGTGAACATCTTCAGTGGTGTCTATTGCTGGTGCGGCTGGTTCTACTGCGTGTGCTGATTACAGTCTGCGCTGTGTCTGAATGAATGAATGAGTGGGGGGAAGTGGGAGGAGAAACTTTAAAGGTACGTGAAAACACGTCCTTTTTGCAAGGGGGGAGTTGGGGCTGAGAAAAACTGAATATGTGAGCTCCAAGCCTCTTGGCCACTTGTCTCACTTCGGGTTTCGCCGCCCCAGTGAAGGAGCGCTAGAAATTTCTAGTGGGTAAGCCGAAAATGGACGTAACTGATTAGCTACAACATACGGGGGGGAGGAGGGGCAGAAGTACAGCGACCTGATCCGGAGGAGAGACGCGATGGAGGAGAAGTCTAGGCACGAAACGGTGATAGCCAGTTTGGCTGTTTGAAGATTCGAACGCGTAGGGATTAATCTTACAATAGCCAATTGGCGCTTTGATGATTTTTCTCAGATCAGGAGACCAGCCAATTGGCTCGTTGATGACTCCAGTGATCTGTACAAGGGGACGATTGAACCCTGCCAGGGCCCGAGTTCGATGTGAACAATCATTAATCTTGAGCCGTCACCAATGTCTGGGGAAGTGAATGCAGGTCCGTGGCCCATTTCTTTTAGGGCTCATCCCGACATTTGTCTGGATGAGCCCTGGCTGCATCGTTGTATATATAGTGCGGGAGGGGGGGGGGGTTGCTGTTGTCGCCTCGGTCCGCGCTCGAATGTGCTTCGCGGGCGGGTTTGCTGTTTTCCACGCGCTCCGCGTCCGAGCTTGTGTTGTTTAATTGTGCTACGCGGGCGGGTTTGATGTTGGTTTTCCTTAATGCCGGATACCAGGCCTTGTTAACCTTGAGGCCTTCTTCTTTTCGATTGAAATTGTTCTTATGTTTATATATTTCAATCGCCTCTCGGTGTAGCCTCGCGTAGAAATGTGGTGTGTCGCTGAGTGTATCGGTGTCTTCGAACCTAATTTTATGTTCGCCTTCCAGATAAGCATGTTCAGCTACAGCCGACTTATCTACGTAGCCAAGGCGGCAGTTTCTTCTATGTTCGGAGATCCGAGTCTTGAAGCTCCGCTGCGTTGTCCCTATGTAGACTGCTCCACATGAACACGGGATCCTGTAGACCCCCGTAGAAGATAATCTGTCGCGTTTGTCCTTGGCTGAGCGTAGGCTGTTGCGTATCTGCTTGGTGGGCAGGAAGATAGTGTCCACCTTGTGCCGGTTGAGGATCTTGCTTATCCGGTCCGTAACTTGCTTGTGATAGGGCAAGAACACCGTGCCTCTCTTCGTATGGTCTTGGCCTGACTCCGGTGTCGTCTTCTTCCTTGGTTTCAAGGCCCTTTTTAACTCTGTCTTGGCGTAGCCATTAGCGGTTAGGGCTGAATGTAGGTGGTCGATTTCTTGGTCTAAATGTTGGGGGTCAGAAACCCGTATGGCTCGGTCGAAGAGGGTTTTAATCATTGCACGCTTCTGCCGGGGATGATGATTGGAATCTTTGTGTAGATATCTATCCGTGTGTGTGGGTTTCCTGTACACCTTGTGGCCGAGGGCGCCATTTTCTTGTCTGTAAACCAGTACGTCTAAGAAGGGTAACTGGCCATCCTTCTCTGTTTCCATAGTGAATTGTATTTGTTCATGTAGACTATTGAGGTGTAATAAGAAGTCTTCGAGTGTCCGTCTTCCATGTTTCCAGATCACGAAGGTGTCGTCCACGTATCTGTACCAGCAGCTAGGCTTCAATGTTGCCGTTTCCAGTGTTGCCTCCTCAAAAGCTTCCATGTAGAAGTTAGCTATCACAGGACTTAGTGGACTCCCCATGGCCACTCCGTCGGTTTGTTCGTAAAACTTTTGTTGCCACTGGAAATATGTGGTGGTTAGGACGTGTTGGAAAAGCGTCACAATATCTTCGGAAAAGATGTTCCTGAGTAGAACCATGGTATTGCTGATTGGTACCTTGGTAAATAAAGAGACCACGTCGAAACTCACGAGGATATCTTATCTTGCGGATCGGCTACCAGTGTCTTCAATCTCTCAATGAAATGTGTGGAGTCTCTTATGTAGGAGTTGGTCTTGCCTACATGCGGTCCGAGTAAACTGGTAAGAAATTTGGACAGGGCATAGGTCGGGGAGCCGATACTGTTGACGATGGGGCGGAGCGGGACTCCCGGTTTATGAATCTTCGGTAGTCCATATATTCTCGGTGGCAGTGCCTCGGATTTTTTGATGGATCGCTTCTGATCGGCCGGTATGGATGACTGCATGATAAGAGTGTTTGTTTTTCTGAGAATCGCCGCCGTTGGTTCCCTGGAGCACACTTTGTATGTGCTTTGGTCTAGAAGCTCCTCGACCTTCTGATTGTAGTCCTTGGTGTTTAGGATCACTGTGGCGTTGCCTTTGTCTGCTGCCAACACGATGAGGCTTCTGTTGTTGTTAAGGGATCTTAGGGCCTGCCTTTCCTTGCCGGTCAGATTGGTCTTGGTTGGTTTGGCGTGCTGTAGTATCCTGGCCGTCTCTCGTCTGATTTCCTCAGTTTCGTCGTTAGGTAGTCCTCTTATCCCCGCTTCTATGTTGGAGATAATGTCTTCAATTGGCGGATGATGTGGTGTGATCGCGTAATTTCCTCCCTTGGCAAGGACTGCAATTTCCTCCGGAGACAGTTGAACTTCCGACAGGTTAACAACCGTCCTATTTGTGTCCAACTTCAGCGTAGACTTCTTCTTTGCGGGTAGGTTTAAAAACTTCTTCTTGTGTCTGTTGCTATTCTTCAGAAATTGAGATTGCATGGCGTCATACGTGATCTTGTCAATGTTATCCCAGTCTTTGTCGTGGACCGTGCTGCTAAGTTGTAGATGGAAATCGTATAATATGTTGTCATTCTTGGCTAGTTCCCTCCTGGTTTGATGTATCCGTTCTCTCACAAGGGCTTGTTCTGTGCGGTTGTAGATACGATGTGCCAGCGCTGTGTGTTGCTGTCGTTTCATTCTGATGAAACGTGGGATGGTATCCGTGTCCCGGCATCGAAGTAGAAACGTTAGCGAGCTCAGTAGCTCAGTATCGGCTCCCCGACCTATGCCCTGTCCAAATTTCTTACCAGTTTACTCGGACCGCATGTAGGCAAGACCAACTCCTACATAAGAGACTCCACACATTTCATTGAGAGATTGAAGACACTGGTAGCCGATCCGCAAGATATCCTCGTGAGTTTCGACGTGGTCTCTTTATTTACCAAGGTACTAATCAGCAATACCATGGTTCTACTCAGGAACATCTTTTCCGAAGATATTGTGACGCTTTTCCAACACGTCCTAACCACCACATATTTCCAGTGGCAACAAAAGTTTTACGAACAAACCGACGGAGTGGCCATGGGGAGTCCACTAAGTCCTGTGATAGCTAACTTCTACATGGAAGCTTTTGAGGAGGCAACACTGGAAACGGCAACATTGAAGCCTAGCTGCTGGTACAGATACGTGGACGACACCTTCGTGATCTGGAAACATGGAAGACGGACACTCGAAGACTTCTTATTACACCTCAATAGTCTACATGAACAAATACAATTCACTATGGAAACAGAGAAGGATGGCCAGTTACCCTTCTTAGACGTACTGGTTTACAGACAAGAAAATGGCGCCCTCGGCCACAAGGTGTACAGGAAACCCACACACACGGATAGATATCTACACAAAGATTCCAATCATCATCCCCGGCAGAAGCGTGCAATGATTAAAACCCTCTTCGACCGAGCCATACGGGTTTCTGACCCCCAACATTTAGACCAAGAAATCGACCACCTACATTCAGCCCTAACCGCTAATGGCTACGCCAAGACAGAGTTAAAAAGGGCCTTGAAACCAAGGAAGAAGACGACACCGGAGTCAGGCCAAGACCATACGAAGAGAGGCACGGTGTTCTTGCCCTATCACAAGCAAGTTACGGACCGGATAAGCAAGATCCTCAACCGGCACAAGGTGGACACTATCTTCCTGCCCACCAAGCAGATACGCAACAGCCTACGCTCAGCCAAGGACAAACGCGACAGATTATCTTCTACGGGGGTCTACAGGATCCCGTGTTCATGTGGAGCAGTCTACATAGGGACAACGCAGCGGAGCTTCAAGACTCGGATCTCCGAACATAGAAGAAACTGCCGCCTTGGCTACGTAGATAAGTCGGCTGTAGCTGAACATGCTTATCTGGAAGGCGAACATAAAATTAGGTTCGAAGACACCGATACACTCAGCGACACACCACATTTCTACGCGAGGCTACACCGAGAGGCGATTGAAATATATAAACATAAGAACAATTTCAATCGAAAAGAAGAAGGCCTCAAGGTTAACAAGGCCTGGTATCCGGCATTAAGGAAAACCAACATCAAACCCGCCCGCGTAGCACAATTAAACAACACAAGCTCGGACGCGGAGCGCGTGGAAAACAGCAAACCCGCCCGCGAAGCACATTCGAGCGCGGACCGAGGCGACAACAGCAACCCCCCCCCTCCCGCACTATATATACAACGATGCAGCCAGCGCAGACTGAGACAAATGTCGGGATGAGCCCTAAAAGAAATGGGCCACGGACCTGCTCTCATATCCCCATGAATCCCCCTAATTAACAATCACATCTCTCCCCCCTCTTCGCAATTGAGCCATCATATAGCCAAATGGCTGGTCTCGAAATTGAGACAAATCAACAAGGCTCATGACCTCCAACATAATAGCCAAATTGGCTAGTCTCTTATATGAGACAACTCATCCTGCCTAAGGTATTCCGTGGTTTTCCTCAGGCGTAAGACAAATGTCGGGATGAGCCCTATAAGAAATGGGCCACGGACCTATATGCCCTTCCCCATATATATTCCACCTTTCTTATAAATTATGTATGCCCTATTTCAGATAATATTAATAGTATATTAAACATACGAGGTCACTCAATAAGTCGCAAATTGAAAGGACAGGGACCTCTCAAATTGCAGTTTAGATTTCACGGCGCTTCTTCCGACGGCCTTCACCTGCTTTGTCATCGAACAACAGATGACGGCGTCTTGCCATCCAAACGGCACACACCAGCCAACTCCTCCTCGCCCCGTTCCGTGATCAATTGATCAGTCTCAGCCCCCCTCGCGTATGTGGTACCTAAGAGGTTACGTCCAATTTCGGCTTCCCCTTCAAAATTTTCTAGAGCTCCTTCAGGGGAGCAGCGTAACCCGGAGTGAGACTAGTGGCCAACAGGCTTGGAGCTCACATATTTAGTTTTGTACAGCCCCCAACCCCTTGCAAGGACGCGTTTTGCGTACCTTTTAAATTTTCCTCCCAATTCTCCTTCGATTTTTCGATTTTTCGATTTTTCGAGCGCAGACTGTAATCAGCACACGCAGTAGAACCAGCCGTACCAGCAATAGACACCACTGAAGATGTTCACCGCAGCAGTGAACGAAACGTTTGGTCTCACAACCAACAGACCACGGCCTCATAGCCCGGAAAACTTTTCTACTATTGACGCCGGCCGTGAAAGCCTACACTCCAATATAAACAGAATAGCTCGCCCCTGAAAGAGTAGAACTCGTGCTCAGGGTCGGATTCCTGAATTGAAATTAAGAAGTTTGATTATGTCAGTTTTGGGGACTTTTGCAACTATACAGACGTGATGGCGAAACCCATAATGTAGTGTCGGCACGACGATGAATTCCACCCAACATGACACAGGACATCCTATTGACGACGAATAATCATCTATACCAGAGATGTCAGCCAACCTGTTTGAGTCAGTCGTGGCTCTCACTGAAGTCATACGGCCACCGCGGGCGGTGCACATCATTCTTATGGAGGCGGACTATAGATGGTAAATAAATCGACTGCACCTATTCAGCGCCTATTCCAAACTGACGTAAGACTTCATTGAGGCGTATTTAGTAATACCGTATCAATATCAATGGCGGGCATTCCTGCGGTATTGCCGCAGTGACGTCAAACCTCAGCGAAGCATCAAACTTACCCCCTACCTTCCCCTTCCCCCACTCCATGAAAATACTGCGCGTGTACGTGGCGGATTATACTGGATTGCTGTACTTCGGAGCTTCATTAGTGATACAATGTATTTCGCAGAATCATATGAATCGAGAGGATATCACACTTACAAGAAAGGCGGTTCTTTCATTTCTCACGTTTATGATATATTTAGGACGCGAACTTAAATATGTACATTCTTAAAATAGATCACCTGTTATACGAGTTCAAAGAACACAGATTCAGTGATTTTCAAAGGATGCAGAAAGATTTCAATATTTTTGCCACTCCTTTTCATGTTTAAATTGAAAATGTTATCCCAGAATTGCAGTTAGAGGTACTGGATTTGCAGAATGATGGCTTCTTGAAAGCAGAATGTGAAGGTCTACTGGGGGCTAAAATTTTTTAAAAGATGTCCAGTACTACATATCCACTGCTTAGACAGTTTGCTTCAAAAATAATGAGTACCGTCATTTCCCATAACTATGGTCCTGGAACATAACTATTGTCCACGGTACAGCTATTCAAATTTTGTACTCCATAACGTAGTACCTTGTGTATCTATATTTTTGCTGTACTGTAGCTTGAATTCAAGTCACTGCAGCTATCTATGAACGGTTTATGTTACTTCTACAATGATCTTTGAATGGTTGTATCGTGGACCATAGTTGTGTTCCAGGACCATAGTTATGGGAAATGGCGGTATGTATTCATCAATCTACCAGTGCGAACAGCTGTATTCTAAAATGAAATTTATAAAGTCCAGTCACAGATTCCGCTTAAGCGATGCTCATCTCCTTGCGCAACTGAAAATAGCATGCACAGATATATATCCCAATTTACAAGAAATTGCTTTGAAAAATGATTAATTAAATATCACGTGAATGGACTATTCTAATTACATATGGTAGGTAGTGTAGTGGCGCAACTGTCTGTAAATCCGTCACTGCACTGTAGAGTGCAACCCCTCCCACAGTATGTAGTTGCCATTTAAATCCTGTCTTGTGGGTTGCGTTAATTTTGCCCACCACTGATCAATAGGCCCCGGGAAAAGTATTGCTATCAGCTTAGTATGCAACATAGCATACCTGCTTTGAGAGGGATGGGGTAAATAACGATAGACAGCGTGACGTTGGCAGTAGTACAGTTTGGTTCATGAGAAATGAAGTAATACATGAAAGTCTCATTATTTGTGCGTCTTTTTTTACTAGTTTCCAGTGATTAGCTATGGAGCTTACAAAGTACAATTCTAATTTATTCTCATTAAGAGACCTAAATATTTCATTGTACTTACATACTAGTAATAATATTATTTACGTATTGATGCGTTGCAATGAATTATGACATGCATGTGCAATACATGTAACGTGTATCATATTCGGATAACGTGTTTCAAGAAACTTAGCAGATTTCTTCATATAGCTTGCAGCATCTGCAACATATAGTATCACATTTTCGAATTGCACACATGATGGCCATAGCAACTCCATAGCACTGTCAAAAAGTTCACATATGGTGGAATAATTAACCCTCTCTAAAGGTGCGTACACACTTAGCGAACGAACAACGAACGAATGATGAAGCAAAACTTCGTTGTTCGTTCGCTGTTTGAAGCGACGTACAAATCATCAGCAAATTGTCAGAAAACATTCACATTCGCTGATTATCCGCTATAAAGGCAGACGAAAATATAATTATAGCAAGTGCAGGCCTGTTTCATAAACACAGTAATAATATTAAGTAATAGTATTGCAGTCATGAAAACAATTTTATTAACCGACTAAATTCTGTTTCATAAACGTTTTGCACGAGTCATAAAATACGTACAGTAGCCAGATGATTTGAGGTTAAGGCTGACAAACATAACCAAGTTGGTCTGCACTCTACAGCTATTTATATTATTCTCTCTGTTAACAGTTGTTGAATGAAATAAGTTTTGAAGTACTATCTTTAATAGCAACAACAGAGTAAATCGTAATATGTGTGAACGTTTGGGAGACAATTTATTTCAGATAAGATTGTAAATCACTGCAACTCGAAGTTATTGTTTCTGTTATTTGATTCAGTTGATTTACGAGTAAAAGAAACAATATGATAAATCTAAAATATTGTGAACAGATATTTATCATTCCTAATTGTTCACGTCTCTGCTGTTGTAAAGTTTGCAATTCCAAAAACAGTGTATCAGTGACAGAAGCGTGTGTGTGCGCGCGCGTGTGTAAAAATTGGACCTCGTTATCTAAAGAAGTACCATATGAAAATGTTAAGCAGTGAAAACTTTTGATGACAATATTATACCAGCCTTAAGGACAGTGTTTAACGACAGGGTTAGTGGACCCTGCAAAGCGTCTTATGTAAGATATTTCAAGTTCCGTTATAATTCGGAATACTGCGCAAGTACTTATATAAAAAGGCTTAAAAATTATTGGTGCAAGCGTAAATAAATACACATAAAAATTACTCTTTTACCAAAAATAAATAAGTAATGCAATAACGACATAAGTACTTACGCGGTGAAGTCGTTCCTAGAAAATATAGTGTTTGAGTTTGAAGGTGTGGATGTTGCAGAAGATTAATGTTATGACGAAATTAATAAAAATACTGAAATTGTCTTAATGGGTTTTTATTGCTGATTATGTTGTAAGTAGTATTTTCAAGAAGTTACCTGACTATGCAAAATGCAAATACATATGTTCTAATTAGAGATTGTGATGTGGAATTGTGGATACGGTACCTATAAATCTCGTAAGTTAATTTTAGTTTATGCCCTCAATAGGGGTGGTTTAAATTAGTCCACATATTTTGTAATATATCTACTTGTTGATATATGTCTGCAAAAGATTTTGGCTCACCAAGATCTTCACAATGTTAATTAGTGAAGAGTATATAGATTCAGGTTGTCACAAGTATACACTGAAAAAAACATTTCAATAGGTACAGAAAATATTAATATTACTGTATTTTGTTATGTAGATGTCCCATAGGCATATATTTCTGAACAATTATTATAATTTAAAAAATGACGAGAAAGGAGGGAAAAACGTTAAGTTCAATCATTCAAATAACATAAAATAATGTAAAATATACAGTAATTACTTTCTAACAGTTCTATACTGTAATTGAATTTAATTTAGGTTTCATCCTTTCCAATTGTTCTTCTTTTACAATTAGATAAGATAGTTTTCAATTTCAGCCTGGTCCACCTACATTGGCGTCTATGACAGTTTGTAAGTATTTGTAAGTATGGAGAGGGACTTTGTTAGTCATTCATTTTGTCTCTTATGCTTTTTAAAATGGGGAAAAGACGTGAAAATAACTTGAAGGAATAGAGTTTTTTGCGAAAAGTTCTCGAATTGAAAGGTCAACTATTTCATTATATTCGTAACTTTCTTGCATATGGTTGTAGGATATTCGTTGTCTAAAATTTCTTGGACGTCGGACAAACACTCCCTCTTCATCACTATTTGAGTCAGAATTATCCATTTCAAATGGTTTCATGGTTTTATCTTCAAAATCTAACCCTACATTGGCATTTACTTTTTACAAATTATTAAACTATTACTTAAAATACAGTCATGGAACTAACGTTAATATTATTAATAAATTTAATTATCTTTGCTGCTTTATGAAACACTTTAGTAATATTATTATTTATTTTAGTAATAATATGAGCGTTTACAGTAATAAATAATATTATTAAATATTACTTTTACGGAACAGAACAGTAATAATATTACTTAATGTTATTACCTTTTTAGTAATATTACTGTTATGAAATAGGCCCCAGGGGAAAGTTTCAGTACACGGATACCTCACTGACAATAATTATCTTAAAATATTAAAAAGAGAGATTTGTCTGTGTTTGTCGTATGCGCATCATGCTTACGAAAATACACTTTTCAATGCCAATAATTTATTTTGTGTGCACAAGGTTGGAACTTTGTCTTTTTCTGGGTGTGAATTTGTCCAAAAGGAACGACATATGTTTATACGCGAACCAAGTTGACTCGTACACTTCATCACTCCCCATTCCAGAACGTTTTATGGAATTCTGTCTTTCACTCCAGAATGATGTCTTAGTGAAATTGAACTAAGCGCTGCGTTCTGCTACGAACTACAAGCTAGTGGCAAATCCCGTCCACAACGAATACCAACTTCCTTTGATGTACCGACAAGCGACGGATCACTTCCGAAGGCAAACCAAACGATCGGTTTGCCTTTGCTGCGACGTACACACGTACCGATTTCAATCAACGAATGCAATCGTTTGTCGTTCGTTCGTTGTTCGTTCGCTAAGTGTGTACGCACCTTAACACTTCATTCATTAAGAGATAGAGTCTACAGCAACATTCCGCATTAACAACCACATTTGCAACGTGACGTCCAACGGAGTCCATGCTTTCATCTATAGAAAGAAACCCATATCTTCTCATTTTGTAATTTACACTGCACATACTTCTTCCACAGTGTTGCTTCTTTAGGAATTTGTCTTCCAGTGTACTTTTCTGAAAAGCCACGGAGTTTCGTGTTTTCTAATTTGTTTAACGGAATATTTGAAGCAATAAATGCGTCACACATATCTTCGTAAAATGTTCGTTCAAGTAGTTGTGAAGGAGATTCCTGCTGTACCTTGCTTAAATTCTGTTGTCTGTTACATGGGCGTTTATGCTTATTGCTATTTATATGCTTCTTAATGTTGCATGCCATGTCGGCTGCCAATTTCACGTGACACAATTCACAAAACAGTTCATTACCAGGGATGGAAAACACACTTTATTGACGAACATATTTCCTTAGTGCTTCTATCTTGCGTACTTTTGGTCTCGGCATTCTGAAGACCCGTGTCGATTGCTTTTCACTGCGTTGTACTAAGCTACGCCGGCACTACTCCTACCTGTACAGTGATGCGTGCAAGAGTCCTCGGTTCATAAACATTAGCTATACTACTTCGCGCGTTTCCCTGTAAGCAATACTTTCTCCGGGGTCTGCTGATCAATATACATGTATTTAAAGTGTTATTTTAAGAGTAGGAATTCATTAGAAGTGTCTTATTAATGTCATCCTCAGCGCCCAGAAAACTTGTGAAGATGGATGTGAGTTCGCCTTTCATTCGCTCACGCCAGCCGCGGCGAAAATGCGACTCACGAGCACATTGTGGCTCGCAGTGATACCTGAGCATTTCTACCTCCCACAACCCCCACCCTCTCACTTACTGGAGTTAAACTCCGTTCCATTTGTATTTGCCTCTGATCTGCGAGTGGCGTATCGTCGTAATGTCTCTCTCCAATACATGTACTGTACAGCTACAAAAACGAATGTTTCAAGTAGGATGGGAGGATGCATTTTTTTGCTGCCAATATGGTGAGAATATTAAATGTATGATTTGTTCACAAGTATTACGAGGAAACGGTTGTATAACATAAAACGGCATTATACTACATGTCACCCACATTATGAAACATTGAAAGGTAATTGTTAATATTATTATTATTATTATTATTATTATTATTATTATTATTACCATCATCATCATCATTTCTGTACGTCGACCCTTTTTCAGTAGATATACGAATGATGCGCTTAGATCTTCAATTATAACTCATAGATTTACAATGTGTTGTTGCAATGAAAGCTAGATGTAAGGACTTGACAGATGTTGAACTTTTCAAATCTTTGTCAAAAAATAAGTATCCGAAGCTTCGTTCTTTCGCTTGCTCTGAAGCCATGTTCGCTACAACTTACGTTTGTGAAAAATTATTTTCAATAATGAAAATAGTAAAAACCAAATATAGATCACGACTGACAGACAAACACCTTCGTGATCAACTACGTCTGGCAGTAAATGACATAATTCCTGATTTTGAAACTGTCGCAGAGACATTCTGAAGACAGTTAATTTCAGGTTGTGATAATGTGGCCTATGTTTTCTTGTACATTTCTCTTTTCGTTGTACGTACGAAACATTAGTTTGTAGCCTTGTACTATATAAAATTATATTTAAATGCTGGACGTAAGGAAAATGAAAATCCGTTACTGAGTCAAACAGTTGCTTCATTTCCCCTTCGGGCGTCCGCCTCCCTCCACAGGTGCTATGCACGTTGCAGGTTACACAGTGGCTCGGCGCACGAACTCTTCTTCGCCACGGCTGGCTCACGCCTATAATTCGACTGACTTCATTCAGGTTTTTCCCTACGGTCATATCCACAGGAATACGTGCTTATATTTGGCTATGTATCAGCTGGCTGGGTATAACATTTCAATCTGACATCTGATCTGTATCATATGCAAAATACGACATTGAAGTCATAGTTTCAACTCAGCGTAAGAACTGCATAAAAGAAATAACACGTCAGATGTTATTACAGTGCATAATACTCTTGAACGGTTGACGTCTAATATCGTAATAATGACAATATTAACGACGTTCAATGTAGAGATATATTTCATTTTTTTTCATTTAAGTAGCCGTCTTGTCTCAAAACATTCAGAAGATATGGATAAAGAAATGTGAAAATGTGCATTTGTCACGAAATAATGGAGGTAAAATTTTTCTTCTCTGACAACTACCCTTAAATTAAAACCCACGAATGTTGAATGGTTTAATTAATGGAAAGAAAGAAACCTTCTGTATAAATATTGCGAGAATCTTCAGAGAAAAATATCTCTTGAGCTATGAACATTCCTTCATCTTCATAAATCTGTGTAATAATGCAGTGTGACAGTTGAAAACAACTAGCGTCGATTCTTAAAGGTGATAGAACGCCGGCTGTCTTCACTTGTTCCGTGTCTGTAGGTTAAATATTCAGAGATGAATTGAGAATTCCAAAAAGAGAAATAAGTTCTTTAATTTTCATAGTAAGTTTTAATTGTTTTATTCTATTACATGTGTCCGTTAAATATGTAATTTTACATTTGAGTCCTGGTAAAAGTAGTTGATACTTATTATATCCAAACGTTTTAATCGTTGAATAATTATATTTCCATGCCGGAAACTAAGTTCCATTCGAGTTTGAATGCAATTCGCGAACAAGAAAGATGATGTTAGTGTAGCTTTCCTCTGAATTTTTCTGTTTCTTCTGTTACCATTTAATCAATTTCTCGCCATACTCCATTAAAATAAATTTATTACGAGAACAAGACTGTAAGTCGCAAAGCACCTCTCTCTCTCTCCTCTCCTCTCCTCTCCTTCTCCCCTCTCTCTCCCTCTCCCCTCCGCTCTCCCCTCCCCTCCATCCCCCTTCCCCTCCCACTTTCCCTCTCCCTCTCTCTTTTTCTCTCGCTCTCTCTGGTGTGTGTCAAAGCATGCTTCTAATGCAAATGCAGTAGTTGACGAAAATGTCGTTATTAAATTTTTATCCTTCAGAAGAAATGATACAATAGAAACAATAACAGAAAATGGTCGCTATTTTGTTACTGCAGTAACAATAACAATAACAACAGAAGTGATGGTAATGTTCTTATATTATTGTTTTGCTTAATTCAGGTGTAAATAATTAACAACTGTAAAATGTATTAAAAGTCAGTGGACAAAGACATGGGAAGTGAATAAGGATCTTAAGCTCCTTTTCAGTTTTTTTCTTTGTAATGAATTATTCAAAGCTGTCTTGACCAGTTTAGCATAAAATAACTGACGTCTCCCAGGAATTTCTGAGCATATAAATCGCAAGATGACATTGCATTTCTTCTATATTCACCGTACACGAAAACCATATCAGCTTTGTCCGCATTGGTGAATACAATTTTTTCTAAATATCCACCACACCTTACTTCAATAAAAATAAAACGAACTGCTATTCGTCATAGATATATATGAGTCGTCATATCTCTGTCAGAGGTGATATCCTGTTGGAGTTTCGGAGCCTCTGCATACAAATCCATGAGTAGTCTAGAACGCACCATCACTGCCATCTGCGAATCTTTGAACAAACCACATCCATTGTGATGAACGGTGGATTCAGTGTCACGCAGCAAAGGAATGTTGCAAATGTCAAATTCATCCAAATGTCACCGAGATTTGAAGTTGGGTTCGAAGTTCTCGTATGTCAGAGCTGTACCATATATCATATCATATCATATCATATCATATCATATATCAAATCAAATCAAATCATATCATATCATATCATACATCATATTCATTCATTTCATTCATTTAGTGTTCTGTCCAAAGGTAGGTCTTTCACTGCAAACCCAGCTTCCTCCAAATCTTTCCTATTTTCTGCCTTCCTCTTTGCTTCCTCATAGGATCCATATACCTTAATGTCGTCTATCATCTGATATCTCCTTCTACCCTGAACTCTTCTCCCGTTCACCATTCCTTCTAGTGAATTCTTCAGTAGGCAGCTTTTTCTCAGCTAGTAACCGAACCAATTCCTTTTCCTCTTCCTGATCAGTTTCAGCATCATTCTTTATTCACCCACTCTTTCCAACACAGCTTCATTTCTTATTCTCTCTGTCAAGTTCACACGTTTCATTCTTCTTCATATCCACATTTCAAGTGCTTCTGTTCGCCTCTCTTCACTCCAGTCGTGGAAGGGGATACCAAACGGCGTTTCCGGTTCTCAATCGTTAATCCAAAGGTATAGCCAGGTCAATATTAGAAATGTTAGTAAAAATAAAATGATGTTCCTGTAGTTTTTACTTAAAACCACTTATAGCGGAAATGAGATCTATTATTGTTTTATTTTTCTCTTAAATTGGTTAATTTAATTTAATGACACAAGTAAGAAGTGTGACTTCCATTAAACACATGCCTCCAAGAACATATGGACAGTTTTCTTGTCTCCCTCGTTTTTCCAAATTTGCAAATATTTTTCCAAGAATATGAAGACATGCAAATTTTCTCAAAGAGAGTCAGTAGAGACAGATAAAATTAATGTGTCAGAAACAATTCAGAAATGTTAACAAGTAAAGGGTTTTCTAAGCTTTACAAATGAGAAAATTGCTCCAGCTGTGAATGCTAAGGCCAGCGCTTCTTCGTTAGTATTTAGTATTAGTATTTATTTATTTAACCTGGTAGAGATAAGGCCGTCAGGCCTTCTCTGCCCCTCTACCAGGGGATTACAACTATAACATGAACAATAAAATTACAATTAATATTAAATTTACAATTACAATAAAAATTAAAGTACGATAAGAATAGCTGATTAATGCAAGGTAGACATTTTATCATAGAAGTTAAGAACAAAGAATATTTTTGTATTTACTGAATTAGAAATTAAACCTACAATAACAAAATTCTATAGTGATGAAATTACCGGATATTGAAATATTTTGTGATAGATTAAGATAACTATTTACAAGAAACCATGTCTGAACGAGTCTCAATTACTGGCCAAGTGCCTAGTAAGTTTGCGTTTGGATTGAATTTTATTTCGACAGTCCCTGATGCTAGCAGGTAACGAATTCCAGAGTCTTGGCAGGGCTATTGTGAAAGAGGATGAGTATGAGGAGGTGCGATGGGATGGTATTGTTAGTATTGTTTCATGGCGAGAGCGTGTGTTCAGATTGTGGTGGGAAGAAAGGTAAGTGAAGCGAGACGACAGGTACGAAGGAATAGAAGAGTTCAAGATTTCGAAGAGAAGGAGAAGTGAATGTAAATTTCTTTTTTTTTATCTAGTTTAAGCCAACCTATTCCTTCCAGGGATGGGGTAATGTGATCATATTTACGAACATCGCTTACAAAACGTACACACACAACTTATGAGCACGTTGAAGTTTCGTTAAGGAAATGAGTAAAGAATCAGCAAGGTAATCTAATTAGAGCACAAAATAAATTTAAAGTTCCCAAAGCCAGAATAAATTTGGCATGAAAACAACTTATAGTTGCAAATGAAAGTATTTTACATCATTATTAAAACAAACTAAAGTTTCCAAGCAAAAAGAAGAACAAAAGAGAAAGCAATCCTTATAATTGCTCGGAATGTTTACGTGGTTGGTGGCTGTGTGACTTCAAATAGTGGGTCACCGCTTGTTGAGAATCATCTTAGCAAAACCATAAAACAAAGAACTTGAAATAAATTGTAATGAATTCGCAGCCAGTTTAAGAAAATAAATGCAGTATTCGCTGCTCTACCCACTGTTAATATTTTGAATTTAATACATATATTAAATTTATTTTTCCCAAAAACTTTATGTTGCGGATTGCATCGACCTGCTGCCGCTAAGAAGCAATAATATGTTGCACGTTGCATCGGCGCACTTCCACTAAAGAGCATAATGTGCGTAGAATATTACAGAAATGGTAACGGGCTTATTTCCTGAATAAGTGTTCACTTAAACGTTCCACGTTAAAATGTAGTCTGTCAAATGTTACAATAATAATAATAATAATAATAATAATAATAATAATAATAATGATAATAATAATAATAATAATAATAATAATGTAGTCTTGAACCAAAATGAGGTAAGATATAGTGATGAGTAGGCTTCGAATTCCAGCTACCTGTAAACTGGAATGAAGTTGTCTGATTCGAAGTATATATGACGTCACAGCGCTCGTACAGGTACGTTCGTATACAAAATAGTTACGCATCCTCTGCCCTCTTCCTCTAAAAAAAGTCAAAACCGGAACGCAGTTATAGTGAGTAGTCTTATCGATTACTGCTCTTACTAGTCGTAGTATTTAAATAACTACATCTTTGTGGCTGATTGAAGGTTCATTGCAGAGGTAAAATGCCTTAGTTAAGACGCTTGAGCGTGTAATATTGCAGCGCATAGTTGAGGATATTTTTGAACTAATATTTTCACTGTAAATATAGACAACAATATATATATATATATATATATATATATATATATATATATATGTATATGTATATATATATAAACACTTTCTGTGCCTTTTGGTATTGAAATGTCTTTCAGTGCAGTGTTTTTGTCACTTTTAGTTCATTTTACACAATATATATAATTCGTTTATTATTTTCTTGTTCTAAGGTTGTGGACGATTGGAGCACAAGTTTGGTTATCACCGGCTGTACATGTTTGTCGTTCTGGTTCACTGACATTGAGAGTTGCGCTATTTCTTTTCATTCGGTAGAGATATAGTCCAAGCTCACATATAACAGCTTTTGTACCAACTTCCTAGCTTTGGTGATGAGTTTCCTTGGATAACTTGCTCTTACAAAGTTATCTTACAGATCAGCGTATTCCGAATCTCACCGGTCCGGTGGCATCAATGACGTCATCGGTGGAATTCGGAACACCATGATGCCATCGGATTGCTCACCGGTGAGATTCGGAATACGCTCGATGCCTACCTAGCTAGCTACCTACAAACACAGTTAGAATCACGATCTCTGCCTCCATCTTCTAAAGCTCAGTTAACAACATTGGTGAAGGGTTCTTAAATGCCTTTAGGCGTAAATTTCCATGGCATCAGTGCAATTACAATTTCAGTGAACTGGAAGAGAATGAACGTATTGGATTGTTAATTTTTGATGAAGTCAAAGTTAGAGAAGAAGTTGAATTTAACTTTAATTTAAATGCGATTACTTTGTGGATGTTGGGAACTTTACCCTGGAGAAGAGTATGAATAATATAGAAAACCACGCTTTTTAGTTTTCATAGTTTTCGTTTTGTTCTGTTTTGCACCACTAGGTTCAGTTCGTTGAAATATATGCTAATACAAACTCCATAGCGAGAGATTTTAGTTTCTCTTCAGATGGCAAGTCTGTCAAAAGTCGTGAAAAGTTTAGGAATATCCAGAAATAGAATAAAACTATGAATTTTACAGCTAATCCGGGGGCATGCGGTAGTGTCGCGGTTAAGGAGTTGCGCTCTAAACCAGAAGGTCGCAAGTTCAGTTCCCGATAGAGTCATGGATATTCTCTATTGATCTAACACTTCCAGCCTCGCTAAGATCCAGGGGTTCACTCAGCCAGGAGTACCAGGGGTGTTTCCCTGGGAGAAAAGTTGGCCAGCACTCATAACTACTTCTACTCACTGGCGATTGTCTCACGAAGTGTGAACTAGTGTCGTGCATAAGAAACCCTGCGTTCGGTTCATATTTTAGCTTCGTTTTTCTGAATCGCCTTGCACAAATCCGGACTACACGAGAGATAGCGAATGGTTTCTATAGCTACGAAGAACGCAGAGCCGTTTTTTATTTTCTGTATTAGCGATAAAAGCAAGAAATGATTTTTAGTTGTGATTTGAGATATGTATACCTTTAAAGTTAAATATAGTTCATCTATGATGATATTTTTCGTGCTAATTTTACATTTTCTAACGAAAGCCTTCATTTGCGCGATAAACACGAAAAATGGGGAGTCCACACCTGTGGAGTAACGGTCAGCGCGTCTGGCCGCGAAACCAGGTGGCCCGGGTTCGAATCCCGGTCGGGGCAAGTTATCTGGTTGAGGTTTTTTCCGGGGTTTCCCTCAACCCAATACGAGCAAATGCTGGGTAACTTTCGGTGCTGGACCCCGGACTCATTTCACCGGCATTATCACCTTCATTTCATTCAGACGCTAAATAACCTAGATGTTGATACAGCGTCGTAAAATAACGAAAAATGGTGTATTTTTTTCATTTTCTTTATTTTAATAGCAAATGATAACTAGTTCTTCTTGGAAGTATTTGGTATAATGAGGAGGCGAGACCTGACTTGCGAGTTTTTCGAGAGAGGAAAGAATGAATTTTTATAAAGAGAGTTTGTTTCATGACGGTATATTTATTTATTTATTTATTTAGTTAGTTATTTATTTATTTATTTATTTATTTATTTATTTATTTATTTATTTATTTAATACAGTGCGTATGCTATCTCGCTCCGCAGTGAAGCAAGCGGCAGTATTCGACCCGGCAGCGTTGTAAAGTTGGTACTGTGTAGCGCCTGGTTTGAACACGTAGGAATGTTACATCTGCTCTCTTGCTTCCTTCCACCCTCCACTATTCAATGCAGACAAAGTCATTGATTCTACCTGCACGATACCAACACAACTCCTCTAGTCTCCGCGTTCTGCTTGCCACTTCTCCTGCGGAGTCATTTAGTATACGCACTGTATTATACGAATCTACCAACACGGAAGTTCATCTCAGACTAAATCATATCTCCCTCCCCCCATACTCATTGGTAATATAGCCACGGCACATGATAAGGATACAGGACAGGTCTTGCTTTCTCTTCTGTACATACTTAGGCCTTTTGACTTTATCTTATTTGTATGTGTTGAAACTGACTAAAAGTTACTTTTGTCTGCTTGTTAACAGTTTAACCACCTCTTGGGAACATTTATTTAGGACTGTATTAACATGAAAGTGGGATTTCAACGGTACTTCATATAATGAGTGTTTGTCAAACAACTGCACATATTTCAGCACAAAACAGGAAATTTAACGGTATCGTACTCCAGGCAATGAATATTTTCAAACCATTTTCATTCTGCTTGATAAGTTTAACAGTTGGTTCCCGAAGTGAAGTGATGGTGTGAAGATAGGCGAAAAACCGAAATAAGTGCGTTTTCTCATGTGGTGGAATACGTAGCCATGGGTTTTATATAAAAACAAAAACAACTATTTATAACAAACTAATCTGCCCTCAATGAGGGTGACCATAAAGATCCAGAATAAAAGCACTACAGAAATAATTTAGAAAGACAAAAAGATGAAATACGGGAATTGTTTAGTAAAACATCCAGAGAAATGCAAACCCAAAAGAATCGTCATGGCCAAAATATAAATGGTAATGCAATATTTGGATTGAATCCTTAAGAATATCCAATAAAATTGGAATATGAGAATATGACAATGTTTAATAAAATCAGAAAAGATTGGGACTTGTAGTATGTTGCAGTTGTCCATTTCACTGATTTGGAGTTAACATTATGTTAAAGTAATAATAAAATTAGCCTATGTTAATTATTTCACTACCTCTTACCATCCATAGCAACCTTCTACATGAAATATTATTATGAACTTAAATTAAATATCCTGGAAATAATAATAATAATAATAATAATAATAATAATAATAATATATACAAATATATCATATAATTAGTAAGTTACATATATGAGGCGCTCTGAGCTAAAGTGAATCAAGTCCATGAGACGTAGTTTTGAGATAATAGGACTTAAAGTTAACTTGCTGTAGTGGATTACCTAATTTGACAAGCAGTAATTTTATTGCTCCATTCTCAAATTCTAGATTTAAAAAATATAAACAATTATTATATTAATTGATGTAACGCTGTGGTGACTTCATCCACTATGGCTCAGAACATCGTGAACAAATAATCTGAGCCAAAAGTGACTGGTGTCACCTACCGGCGAATGCTTGGAATTAAGACTTGATTCATTACTGCTCGGAAAAGATCCAACTTCAGATAATCAGAAAATGAATTAAATTCAATTTATGAAAATTTGTGACTTGATCCACTTTAGTTCTGAACGCCTCATATATATATATATATATATATATATATATATATATATATATATATACAATGTTTACAATGATTTTTGCGTCTAAGAATATTTGATAGAGAAGATGTGGTAAGTTATTGTACGATGGCGGACTCATTATTTTCTTGCGACACCATGGCGAAAATTTAATATTTTTTGAACACCAAAACACGAAATTTTAAAAACGAGATGAGAGATGAGATGATAAAAAACAAATGCTAGGAAGGTCATAAAAATTGTAGGATAAGCAGGCATGATTGGTTGAAACATGTCGTTCCGTACCGTTTTATTGGTCAAAAGTAGTATGACGTAGTAAAAGTGTCAATAACTTGTTCGATCAAATTGTATCATTTACCTTTTGTTTACATCATAATTTTATGGTAAAAGAAAACTTTCAACTCTGATGTCAAACTACTAATGAATAATTTTTATGATTTTTTATCAAGTTCTGCCAAATAGTTACTGAGAAAAAAAAAGTATTCTAGTTACAGTAGAACCTCTATTATCCGTAGTAATGAAAGGGATAGACTGAACGGTTAATCAAAAAAATTGGATAATTCGTACTATAAAATATGTTCGTAAATTAATTGGATAATATTTGCACGTTTATATTTCGTTCATGATGTTTTGTTTAACACGCTAGGTAGTGAATCAGTATTTCTCTCATTTAAGTCTGGTTGTCAACAACAGGTTTTTAAGAGACAACGAAATTCCTTGTAATGGATGTCAGCTGAAAGATAGGAATAGTAGAGGTCTCGTGTTGTAGATTTACGTAGTTTCTTATTTTTATTAAGTCTCGCACAGTTGTAACATCAATGTCGTATTCTGATGCGAGATGAGTCACAGTTTCTCTTTCCCCAAACAACTAAATTATTTGCACTTTTTTCGGTACTTAGCACAACACGTTTTCTTTTGTCACTCATGGAATATATTTTATATACAGTAGAAGTTGTAAGTACAGTAGACCATACTATGTAAGTGACAAGGCTTGTAATAACACCACAGTCTGGTATATACAGTCAGGAAGCTCAATACTTAATAAATATGCATTCATAGATAGTTGCTAACCACCAGGATCGCTACTATCGCCTCATCACAGACTCTTTCCCTAGCAGACGATAAAATGTATTGTACTTTCGATATCTTATTCTTTTGAAAAAATTAACACCTTCCTTTCACTATTGAAATATGAAATACATAAGGTTTATATATTATTTCCATAAAGTATATATTTTATAAACTCACCTTCCTGGATCTTTCGGAAGAAGGATAACTCTGACCTCTTTTTCTTACAATTTATAGTACTACAAACGTCTCCTTGTCCCATACTATTATTCAAATTATTGTATTTTAGTCATTTATGGTTATTACAACCGATAACGAATATTTCACAGTTTACACAACTTTTCACAACAATGCGAAATACGGCACAGTCAATGTCTTTTCGATCTAGACCAGACAGTAATGTTTGTTCGGGTTTTCTATTTCAGTGTATGGAGCTCAGTGAAATATTATATTAGGCCTATAACTTTATTGCGTATCATTGCTAAGCTTTATTTAGCGAATGTGTCCATAAGTTCCGTTTACTTCTTGTTGCATAATGTGTTGCAGAAATAATTACAAAACTGTGTTATTTTAATGTGAAGAGAATTTTACATGTTAACGTAATCTGTTCGCATCAACATTTGAAGTTTAGAATGGAAGCTATTTTGAGGTGTAATGAAAAGAATTTATATTGTGATTTTAATTTAGCACATCTACCTTCCTTAATTGTAGACATAAAATTTACCATACCACTTCTATGAAATTCGTGTACGCACGATTGTGTTACTTCGTCTCTTAGGTAATAGATAAATAGAACAATTCAATACTCAATTTGAATATTAAAATACAGACAAATTGAATGTGCGGGATATCATATATGACATTATGCCTAATTGTAATGTATAATTGCGAATATAGGAATATAAGTTAAATATAGTAAACGTAACCTATAATTTCCATATGAATGGCAGGGCATTGGAGACCACTAAAATTAGACAGAAAGGGGCAACTGGTACAGTAAACATAACCTATAATTTCAACATATCTAAATATCCGTGCGGTGCAATTGAAAATTATTGTATAATGCATAAATGAATGCACAAGAATTTCACAATATTTATTCGAAATAAAGGCAGGTATTACACATACGAACAACGTAATTTTCATACCAAAAATAATATTACACCTTAACTCGCAAGTGAATTATGTCTGAAACGTCTCATAATCTTTGTTTTAAATTTTATTAATGCAATTACACTACATTTTAGATAAATATATGTTACTCTTTATGCATTCCAACTAATTTATATGGTTGAAACGCCGCCCTTCGTGATCTGGTTAAGCGAGTCACATGGTCTGTCTTACGGCGGCTAGCAACTATCGTGAGAAATGTAAAAAATCATCCCAAGCTTCGTGACTGTATATACTAGACTGTGATAACACTTTCCAAAAAAAAAAAATACTTCACATGTTTCTGTAGCGAAAAAAAAAAGGAGAGCGAGAAAGACAGTCGGATAATCCGGCAATCGGTTAATAGGGTGACGGATAATCGGGGTTTACTGTACTTATGGCGAAGTGTATCAACATCGGTTAAAAACGCAGTAATCGTAGATTATGAAACGACGGTTAAACAGTAACAGTGGTTAAAATGTAATTTGTGTGCACCATTCATAATCACAGATTACTTAAACATGGCTAGCTAACACCTCATTTAACCAGAGTAAAGTATACGCTGGTGTACTGTTTCTACAAAGGAAAGCATCCATACCGCTGCAAAGATAATAGTCAACGTCTAAAAATGACTGCGCTCACTCCGTTCTACATCGAAATGAACGTGTCCTACATTTTCGCTTTGCATTTGTTTGCCTTTGGGCGCTGTTGTGAGTTGCGTTTCTTTGCTGTTAGGTTAAAATCGTACAAAATAGAAAATTGAATGCAAAAATGATTATATCCCAATGTGTGGTTGAAGTGTCGCTAGACTTAATTACTAGAATTTAAATATATTATATAAAAAGATGGAATATCTATAAAGGAAAAGGATGCAGAAGATTAATAGGAATGTGTATACGATCAAGGAACTCATTTACACGAGGGAACTGTTCATTATCCCAAGATCCATAAATAACCTCTCTTTGTTCAGCCAGTGACATAGAGAAAGAGACATTCGAGTATTCCCTCTTAAAATACAGAAAATAACAGTTACATAGAATCGTAATATAAGCAGCCGAACCATAGGAGAAATATGACTTTTTGTGTTATTTCAAGTGGTCCATTTGTAGATTTTGATAAACGAAATCCCTCCTGAAATTTTCTGTCACCTAATTCCTCGTAAGAATTCTCTCTTTCCACTAAAGAAACTTCACGCTCACGCTCTATCAAGTAACTCAAGTACTGTATAATAATAATAATCGTCTTCGAAATAAACATCTGTGGTTCTGGCCGCCATTTTGCTTTACTTGCTCTACTAATCACTGGTTATCTTTTTTAACCGCTCGAATATGGCCGGTTAGAGATTACTGTGGTTAACCTCCTATTTAAGTCGTAACCGAGGTCGATCCACTGTAAAAATGCTTAACCAGAGATTAGGTGACAATTTTAACCGTTGGTTACACTAACCGACGTTGATGCACATGGGCATTACTGTGATATTGATTACCTCATCAGGGTCTTTTAATGAGTGATGGAAATTTTGTTTACCTATTAAAGTTTTGGAGAATATTCAGTCTCCCTTCAAGTAATATGAAACATTGACCAGCTGACAATCCCTACCAAGTGTATTTACAATAGATATCCACAAGTACCTATTGGTGGCACTTACGACAACATAGGGCAACACAAAGATTGAATACCCATTCGTTCCCTACAGTCCGGCGATAAATCTTCTGGCACCCAAACCTGAGTCCTCTGGATGAACAGCTGGAAACTCTGCCACCTGAGTCACAGCGGAGGATTACAGGAGACAAAATAATGGGTCAAGTCATGCGTGCTCAAGAGGAGTGCAGTTTAACGATAATACTGTTTGGTGCTTGTTGAGGAAAAGGTCGCTGTTGTCCTGTCACTGCGCAAAGCTGGCCGTTATTATAAACACACTGGAACAAATAAAATCTACACAGCTGTAATCTAAGGGATTATACAGCTTGGTTGCTACACGCTCCTTTTTATAGTAGGCTACCTGTAACATTCTGGACTCATCCCTTAATCTCACAACATACTCTCTGTTTACTGTGCGGCACGTCATTGTACGTAGATGCAAGAAAATACGGCCATTCTTGCAAATGTGCTGACAAATTCTCTAATTTAATGTGTCCGACTACATAACACACACAAAAAAAACTATATCACAATGTACTGAAATAGTCATACTCATGACCAGAGCTGAAAAAAAACAAATATAATTTTATTTTACATTTCACGGAAAGAATTTAATGTATTAAAAAAAGTATATTTTTCCCTACTTTAAAATCGTCTTCCTATCACTCACCTATTTCTCTTTCTCCATCTTCTCTTCCACGATTCGTTTCTTTTGTTCTCTTATTCATCTTCTCCCCTTTCATCTCGAATCCCTCTTTTCCATTTATTTCTCCTTTCCTTAACCAACATTACTTCTCTTTCTCTTTTACTTTAGCTTTGCATCTTTTTCTTCCTTTATCTCTTCCCTTACCTCCTTTTCCTCCTTAACTACGCTTTCTTCTCTTTCTTTACCTCTTCTTTTTTATTTTAACTCACGCCCTTCTTTTGTTTTACCTCCTCCCCCTTTTTTTAAACACGTTTCCTTCTCTTCTTTTACCTCTCATTCCATTTCTTTAACCACGTCTCATACTCTTTCTTTAATTTGTTCTCTTTAATTTAACCTTGCCTCAGTGTCTTCCTCTACCTTCTTCTTTTATTAACACTTGCATCCTTCTCGTCCTTCTATTTACATTCGCCTTCTTCTCTTTCTTTACCTCCAGAAACTACAGCGTGTTCATAACGCGTGCGTCCGCTTCATTTGTAATGTTCGATACTATGATCATATTTCACCTTCTTTCGAGAAATTATCATGGCTTAGGTTACATGAGAGGAGAAATCTGCACTCGCTTTCTCTCTTATTATGCACACTTCATCCACCTCTTATTTAATCGGCCGTTACCATATTCTCTCTCGCTATCATAATATAAATAACTCGATCACAACGCGATAACACGCTACAAATTCCATTCCACAAATCATTTCTGTATTCCTCATCCTTCACTGTTGCTATTTCTCGTCACTGGAACTCTCTGCCGCCTGAATTCAAGGACTGCCGAACCTTGAAATCTTTCAAATCCAAGTTAGAAAATTATCTTACGACGTTTTGCCAAACTAACTTACTGTTATGACAAGTGTTGTATTGCATGTTTCCACGTATTCACTACAATTTTGGTATTCTAATGACATTTGTTCTATTTTATCTGTTTTTGTTTCATCATATTTCCCGATAATGATATGTCTATCATGTGATAACTTGAGCTACTTACAATCATAATTTTCCTTGCATAGGTCTAGTGTATATAATAAATATTGTGTTCATTGTATGCTTTGTACTTTACTATTTTGTTGTTATTGCCGTAATTATTATTGTTATTATTAAGTTAATTATTATTCATTATTATTATTACTATTATTATTATTTATTTATTTATTTATTTATTCTGGTGTAGTTAAGGCCATCAGGCCTTCTCTTCCACAACACCAGGAATACTAATACTATAATAGAAATAAACAGAAAATAAAATACTCTATATACGAAATAAAGCTACACAAATAATAATAATAATAATAATAATAATAATAATTATTATTATTATTATTATTATTATTATTATTAATATTGTCTCGTATTATTATACTTAATGAAGACATCCGACAAGAACCAAATATCGCAGCCATTACAGAGACAATCCACAAGTATCGGAGCAACTGGCATGAGCATGTTCTACGGATGCCAAATGATAGACCACCCAGTAGATTATTAAATTACAGACCCCTTGGATAAAGAGATCGTGGACGCCCGAAGAAGCGATGGAGAGACCAGCTTTTCACCTGAGACGGAACAGGCCAAATGGCCTAAATCCTGATAGCTATTGATGATGATGATTATTATTATTATACTTTGTACGTCTCATTTATTTTGACTTACTGTTCATATTTTATTACTCCTTTTCCTTTCTTTCTATATATTTTATAACATTATATCTCATTTCTACTGACTTGTTGTTCACATTGTATTAATATTATCTACTTCAGTTTTTGTGCTGTATTTTATAAATTTTTAGTACTTTTTTATCTCAGTTTTACTCCTGGTTTAGTGTTAAAGAAGGCCGTATGACCTTAACTTTGCCAGGTTAAATAAACCATTTTATTATTATTATTATTATTATTATTATTATTATTATTATTATTATTATTATTATTATTATTATTATTATTATTATTAGACCCGGTTGCAGAAATGAAAATCAAATCAGCCCCTGATCACCAATCAGTAGTTGATGTCTGATTTATTTGATTGTTCATTGCGTTACGTAAACGTGAATCTCCAATCAACTTGTCTCGATTTACTAATTGCTGATTTGAGAAACAAATGCATTTGACAGCAGCGCTATTTAGCAACCACAGTTAATTTGATGTTCTTTAAAAGTCGCGAAACGAATTCATCAAGTGGGCGGTGACTAGGAAAACAAGTGAATGCTCTGCTGTTTTATTGCTTTTTGTAGAAAGGTAACAGGTGGATTCTATTTGTATATAGACTACAATATAGTGAAAAAATTGAAGCAAACAATAAACGTGAGGAGCCTTCTGTTGTGGGATTTGCTAGGAGAGTCGGCAAGAAATTGGAGCAAGCATGACCTCCATAGCCCAAAAGAATTCCAGTTCCCATCTCTCTGTTTACAAATTGAGCTCGTAACCTACTCATTAAAAATATTGTGTTGTCATATGTGGAATCCTGCCAACGGGCTACAACATTCCAGAATTTCAATGATAGTGTGGGCTACATATTGCCTGTACATTCACAGAAAAGAAACCTGTATTTCGATAAAGTTCGGCATCATTTCTACCAGGTGATTGGATGGGGATGTGAGCAGTCTATACAACCAATTACTCTTGGAAATCCTGACATGGCTGAAAATTCTCTCTGAATTTCTAATCATTCCCTTTCTGAGGTTGGGGGATTTATGAGATCCTGCCATAACAAAGCAATTTCATGTGTAACAATCCTAACTACTCGGCAAATAGTTGATTTGTGGAACCCAACAAGATCAGCGAAGACCGCCTGAAAAATTCCAACAGCATAAAATCTCAGCGTTATTAGAACTTGGTTTATAGGAGAAAATGGTAGTTTTCGATTTGTCTGTCTGCATATATTTGTTTCAATTTTTGGAAGTAACAAAACACACGAATCCTTATTTAATCTAAATCTTTGCTCAAATTCTCTGTCATTATACATAAAAACAATTCATGTCTATCACGGAAATGTCTTGTTCTTAATAATATTTCCTTCATTCGAAAATTTCATCAGAAGAATCTATTATGTCGAAAACAATATTATTACGCTGTAACTATTTACTATATAAATTACAGTAACTGCACTAGGCTATAAAGAGAACAACATAAATACTTGATCAGTAATCAGTTACAAACCAGCAAAAATCTGTTGATCAAATCTGATGGAAGACTGATCTCCGATCAATTACTGATTGTTCTTTCTACAACAAAAATAGAACTGATTTTCAATCAAACTCTCCTTGATCGCCAATCATATTTGATCGATGTTATTATTAGCTTGAGTTTACTCCGTTTCCTACATTCTAACGCCGTTTCGAAAGGTTGCAGGAGAGATCGACAAAAGAAGTAAATTGAAATCATTGGAATGGAAATTACATCGAGATTGTGTTACTGTATAGGAAGCAATTGTTATTTCAATATTAACATTGTGGCTCCCCTAGGCCCTATGGGTGCTATACACCATTTCCTATGCATGTGTCCAGAGCTTCCTGCTTCCCTGTGACAGCCGTGTGGTTTGCGACAGGCGCGATGTAACGACTCCCGCAGGGTGAATAAAGGTCGGCCAACTGTTATTTCAATTCTGTTCGTCGGAAATTTTTCGACGCATACATCAGAAACCTTTTAAACAAGCGTGCTACGATGTGTTACGACAAACTAATTCTTTCATACAGTGTTCATAGGAATTAATTTTAGTTTAACAAGAGTAATATATCTAAATAAACACTAAAACTAGTACCCAAATATATCAAAAGTGAACATTAGGCGTATTTTCACAGTTTGTGATCTGAAAAAGCTCATACATAACAAAGAGAGGACCTAGCCGAAAGACTAAAGCGATGGCTTTGGATGTCAGAGACTCGACTTTAAATATCTGTGGATTTAAGTGTAGATGTTTTGTAACGAGGAAAGAGTTCTAATAGGGTTTCGTGTCAAACTCCCGTTCTCCATGTCATTTTCAATTTTCCATTCATAATATGAAATAGAAGGGTAAACTCTATTGAAAACCGAAATGCTTCCTCGTAGAATATGTCTCACGGGCTTGCAGAGGTAGAATGATATCACAGTGTTATTTTTTGTAACAGTCCATTCAACTTATCATTGGCAAGCTTTGTATTGTCTAAGACAGGTCTCTGATGTGATCATATGCTTCAAACATTTCACATAAGGCATCTCTTTAGCACAACTATTTCAAAATTATTTCTATCAAACTTCTCTAAACTTTATATATTGGCATTACTCCAGTAGAATAATTTCAAGGGAAAAATTGTTCCGGGGCCGAGTATCGATCCCGGGACACTTCGCTTAGCGCACGAATGCTCTACCAACTGAGCTACCCCAGGAACTATACACGACATCGTCACAGTTCTTCCCTTTATAGCCACACAACTCAAATGGGCTGACAAGACGCAGAACCCAACTTTGAATGCACACAATTCTGTGTGACTTAAATTGTGGCTTTCTGTGAACGTACGTACAGTAACGAATATATTAATCCAAATCTGGCTTTCAGGTGGAAGGACCCCGGAACAATTTTTCCCCTGAAATTATTCAAGCCTGCTTCACAAGGAGCTTCCACCTGAAAGCCAGATTTGCATATTATTCCAGTAGAACTTGTAATTCTTAATCGAATGACAAAACTAAGAATATTTATTATGCTCTTTCCAGATTCACGGCCTTTTACTGGCACATGACATAATGTTTTGGAGTGTATTATAAGCAGTAAGATGAGCTGCTGCCAGGAAGTCAAAAGGAGAATAACAATGGCCAAGGAAGCTTTTAATAGAAAAAGGAGCATCTTCTGCGGACCTCTGAAAGAATTAAGGGAGAAACTAGTAAAATGCTTTGTGTGGAGTGTAACAATGTATGGGGCAGGAACATGGACATTACGACGAAGTGAAGAGTAGCGAATAGAAGCATTTGAAATGTGGATATGGAGAAGAATTGAACGTGTGAAGTGGACAGACAAAATAAGAAAAAAGTGGAAATAGTGAGTAAATAAAGAATGATGATGAAACTGACCAGGAAGAGAAAAAGGAATTGGTTGGGTGACTGGTTGAGAAGAAACTGCATTCTGAAGGATGCACTGGAAGGAATGGTGAACGGGAGAAGAATTCGGGGCAGAGAAGATATCAGATGATAGACGACATTAAGTATATGGATCATATGAGGAGACAAAGACGAAGGCAGAAAACAGGAAAGATTGGAGAAAGCAGGGTTTGCAGTGAAAGACCTCCCTTGGGCAGAATGAATGAATGAATGAATGAATGAATGAATGAATGAATGAATGAATGAATGAATGAATGAATGAATGAATGAATGAATGAATGAATGTAGCATTATTTTTAAATATCCTAGCACTTTATGTCTATCGGTTTAAATTTACTATTCAGTTTGCTTTTCACTGTCTAATTCATAATTATTCATGGCATTCTGATGTTTAATTCATAACTCATGTATAATACGTAATATTCATCGAGCTCAATATTTGTAAGTTGTTAAATTGATCCATATGTATGTATATCTTTTGCTGGTGTTTAGTGGAAGAGAGGCCTTACGGTCTTAACCCTGGCGGATAAAATTTATTATTATTATTATTATCATTATTATTATTATTATTATAGTTCTTCTTACCGAGTCTGAATAGCCTCTGTACTGTAGAAAGTCATTATATTACAAATTATATTTGCATTTGCCTTCAATAAAAAAGCCATCAACTATAGAAATGTGGTTTGGACTGTGTTGATATGTTTTATATTATATCTTATGCTCCATAAAAGGAAAATATGAGATCGTTTTCCCCTTTATTTGAAACACATTAAGGTTGAAGAGGGTTTTACGTAGATTTTCTTCTCGAGGTAATCCAAGCATTCTCCATGTAGATGAGGCGTGTTTACATGAGAGCATCACTTCGAAGGGATACTCACAGCTGTAATGAGCTGGATTTGTTGGACTTATTGTTAGTAGTAACGAAGCAGACAGCATTATAGGTTATCTCGTATTTATACTCGTAAAATGTAAGTCTTTAGTTAATAAATAATGGAAAATTGTAGAGAGCAAACATTACATGTTACCCCGAGCTTTACATATAAATCTTGATGATTTCAAATTGAACTGATTAAGGGAAATATTCAATTTTTTTTCCTCCATTACTGTATCTTGTACAATAATGAAAGTTGGTATGTGTAAAACATTATCCTTGTGCTATATGAAAAAAATATTTACGATTTAAAAAAATATTTATATACTTTTTTTCAAAATTCAAAGTTTCCCTAATAACTCATAAACTTGTTATCTTTTTCATATTCTCTCTCTTTTATTTTATTGCTGAAACTCATGTTTACGATATCATGCTCTTTCAACTACATTCCTTAATAAACAATAAATATATGTATATATATATATTTTTTTTTTTTTTAATTTTGTGTTAGATATTTGACCACTTTTTTAAGAATTTATTTTTTATGAGACAATCTATCAAAGTTAGAGAAGTGATTTTGCATCATATTGTAGATATGACATCCATAAATACACACAAAACATTTCATCACAGAATGTTGAATATTTTTTTAATTATGAGGGAAACGCTTCATCACTGCACAGTGAAATTTGAATTTTGAAAAAAATGTAAATAATTTTTTTAAATCTTAAAACCATGTTTATCATATAGCAGAAGGACAGTGTTTTCCACATACTAATTTTCATTATTGTACAAAATACAGTAATAGAGGGGAAAAAAATGTTGAATATTTCCAAAATTTTACTCCTTTAAGCTGTACCTAACCCCTTAAAGACAGGAATCTAATGAAAATGCTCGTAGTGTATAATATTGTGAAAAACACGAATGTCTGGAATCGTGCTTTATTTCTTTAAAGATGACAACGAAAACTCGTTTATGGGATAGGCAAGAAGTTTTGTACACGTGTGAAATAAGTGGTTTACCATGCAGTTATATTACAACGCGACTTCTCGCGAATTTCGAGTATTTTTGCGAATTATTAACCTTGACGTCATCGACGTGAAAAATTTGCTATTTTTGTAGTTAGACATTATGTAACTTATACAGTTCCAGAAAAAATTACACTGGTGGCAAAAAAAAAAAACCGGACCGACGGAATAATCGAAGTCCCCGAAATGAGCCACTGCGCATGCCACGCCCGCATTCACAAGATAGCGAGTAATCTATTGAAACTGTTGTAGTTTCGACTGCTGACGTAGCTCATTTCGAAAACCATTAGAAAATAAGCTGGTAAAATTCATGTTCTGGGAATAATAAGTTAATTAAAATAATCCGTGGTGCTACAGCCCACGAAGGGCCAAGACCGACCAGCCGGCTGCTCGTCTCACGGCCACTTTCCGAAGCAGAGGTGAACGATCATCCAACCAGAATGGAGGTATCGTGTGGTTAGCACGATGAGCCCCCCAGCCGTTATAGCTGGTTTGCGTAACCGGATTTCGCTACCTATCGTAGCTCACCAAGTGCATCACGATGCTGGGTGGGCACCGGTCCCATACACTGGCCGAAATTTCATTAATAAGTTAATTAAGTAGTAAAATATCGCTGCAATCGAAAAGTATTGGGAATAAATTTGAATAAGGAACAAAGGAAGATTTCCTTCCCAGGCAGGATTCGAACCACGAAAGTCTTAGTTACCAGTCCATCTTGCTGTCACTGTGAACAAGGCTCTAAAATCAACTACAAGGGTCGGTCCGGGTTTTTTTTGTCACTACTGTACATGCATCACGTAACATCACCGCGACCCAAAGTGGACTTAGAATATATTCGCTGTTCACGAGTGCTGCCACTTTTTTCCTTGACAGCTGTACATATGCCGCACTCTTTCTATCCCATTTCATTTTAAGTGTGAGACGATATCTAGGAATACGATATGATGAACGGTGGATACGTAGATGAGGACCCATACCTAGTCACCAAATTTTATCCTTTGGATTTTTGTCTATGGGGTTATGTAAAAAGCCTGGTTTACACACTAAACATCGCCACACCTGAAGAATCACAGCATCAGATTGTAGCTGCCTTCCAGCAAATGAAGAATGACTCATAATTGCTAGAGCGCATTCGCGGTTCTTTGCAGAGGAGACTAGACGGATACATTCAAGTGCATGGTCGGCATTTTGAACAACTGCCGTAAAATTCTTCAGTTAACATGTTCACACTGTACTCTACCTTGTTTATTCACGAACTTTACTATTGTTCAAACAAAAAACTTTCTTTAGTGTATCTTCAATCACATTTCTGTGGTACTGAAGCCAAAATTATTAATTTTGCTGTATCGTGATTGATAAATTAAATACAATTTTCACAGCTTTTGTTTGAATTAGTACTTGATATTCAGCTGGCTCCAACCAGCATAAAATGGCATTATCTCGTAAACAGTTAATTTGCGGATACATGTTTACTGGAACTTTTTTCCTCCCCTTCGTTTTTACTTCTCATTTCTACATTTTTTACCATCACTCTTGAAACACCCTGTATAGTTCTGAAACATTTAAAATGTAATTTATTTCATGGCGCAGTGTAATGCACGGAACTCTACTTCTACACATTCACTGTGAATGTCTAAAAACTAGTATCATATAAGACGCAGACTTCGAATCTCGTTCATTGATCTCCAGTGTTGAGAATTGCAAAATATTATTGAATGGTATTGATGGCTTAGCTGAAATCTATAACATTGAGATATTAAACTTCAAAACATATTGTATAACAATCTATAATATCCCAGTCAATTTTACACTGCAACTGGAAGGTACATTATCGAGGAGGGTATGATCTGAATCTGTCTTGATATGGAATTATCCTCTAGACGAAATTTATTAGAACAGGCTAAGAAACAAGCTATAAACATAGCACGTCTACGTATATGCATAAAGCATAATAAATTCTTGTCTTCTGACAGAAAGATTGGAATATATAAATCATTCATAAGACTCATATTAGCTGCAGAATCGAGGGCAGACGAAAATAAAACTAAACCTACTCGGAACATCTGAGATGAAATTTACAAAAACAATATGATAAAGTAAAACACGAATATATAAAAAAAATATAACAATATACAAAATATTACCCAATAGACGAAAATATGAAGTTTGAAACTGGATGTTCATATACAGTAGGTAGAATGCCATAAAACTGTGCAGCTAAAATTGAACCTAAAATTCGCCGTGAGGGAGAAGGAAGACACCCAGAACTTAAGAGGTAAAACTAAGCGTTATCATTTCAGACTCCCACAATCTGAATTGTATCTACGTATAGACCAAGAATTTGTAACAAAGACAAACAAGAAGAAGAAAATTATTATATTTTACGTCAACATTATGACAGAAAACGTAATATAATTTTAGTATTTTATGCTTAATTTTCCGTTTCTATAATTGAGGACCTAACATTCTAAATGTGCTAAGTGCCAAAAACAAGTTTCTGAGATATTGATGAAAAACACACTGTGAAATGAATGTTGAGATACCTACAACACAAGAGTGCCCACAGGATGCAATCTCAGTGGTAGCAAGATGGTTAGAAAATTAGAGGAAATGGACGGACGAAAACTAGAGGAAATGGACGGACGAAGAGAGAAAATTGAACATGAAAAAATAGCCAGTTCTGATATATAAATTACCTTCTGCACGCATTCATAGTTCAAAGCACTCGTTTTTTAATTGTTTACCGAGGGTTTGAGAAAACATTTATTGCATACATAGAGTAAAATAAAAAGAACGCATAAAAAATAAAAATCTCTGTAGCAGCAATTTAGTATGATATTCTCATATGAATGTTTCTTCCTTAGATTGAATAAAATCAAATGTTAAAAATTTAGAATGTTAGGTCTTCAATTCATGAGTACATGTAACGTTTCCTGACGCGTAAAAGACATTTAAACTGCGTAAACTATTTTTCAGTGACTGATGTAGACGTTTCACTAAGGAAAATTTCAGAAAATTAAAGGAAAAGTTTTATGTTTTAACATCGTGTATTTGGACTTCATGTCTCCAACCGATCCTCCATATTATGTTGCTCACCCTACACCGCAAGCTCAGGCATTTTCTGTTACATTCCTCCTACAGCTACCGCGAAATTGGCAGTCGTTTCTATAGTAGTAACTTTAGTTTATAAAACTCGTGAGAGGGAAAATGTTTATAAACAACTTTAAAATAAATACAAATGGATCTTACGTGTGTCAATAAGAGATATTTAAAATGTCTTCCTTCCGTTTAAATTAATTTTTGACATCTCCGAAGATTGTTCCGAAATACTTAACTAATCACTTCTTGCGAAATGTTTGAAATGACTTTGATTTTCAAGATAACATCTTTCATCAATTTCATTATGCTGCCATCTAGTGATTGCATAGTAAGTCACATTATAACCCTGATGAAAGTGCATCGAATAAAACATCATTTATCAATTTCACTATGCTGCCATCTAGTGACTGCACAATAAGTCACGTTATAACCCTGATGAAATTGCATAGAATAAAACATCTTTTTATCAATTTCACTATGCTGCCATCTAGTGATTGCACAATAAGTCACATTATAACCCTGATGAAATTGCATTGAATAAAACATCTTTTTATCAATTTCACTATTCTGCCATCTAGTGATTGCACAGTAAGTCACGTTATAACCCTGATGCAATTGCATGGAATAAAACATCTTTTATGCTCGACCATGTCGAAATGTAGTAATTATACACCTGGTAGCAGACCTTTAATGTATGTCATTAAAGTACACCTACTCATTAAAGGTCAGGTCTTTCAGCCAATGACGACTCAGGTTACAACTGTTCAGCCAATGACAGGTCAGCTTTCTACCGTTATAAAACCGCAAGTATCGATTATTCTCGGATATGCAATCGAAAGAGAATTAGCGAAAAGTCACGGAGGCTGGAAATCCAATACTGTCGCAGAAGGTTATGTTCTGTTACTATAATAATTAGCGTTAATTGTAAATAATATTCAAATAAATTCAATTTGTCATCTCGTTTTTCAGTGTCTAATTTAATTTCAATGTTATCTCTGTAGGTTCTTATGGCCTAGCAAGGTCAATGTGAACATCTGTTCCCGGAAAAAAAAGCAATACTTTCGCATCTGCGCACATCTCATAACATACGGGACATTGACTAAGGTCAGATACAAAGAAAATTAATAATATCAAGTTAGAAATATGGTCGAGCATAAAAAGTCGTATGAAACTCGCCTATAATGATAATTAAGAAGCTCGTATGAAAATTATGAAACTCGCTTGCGCTCGTTTCATAAATATCCATACTCGCTTCTTAATTACCTTCATTGTAGGCTCGTTGCATAATGTACTATTATCAATTTCACTATGCTGCCATCTAGTGACTGCACAATAAGTCACGTTATAACCCTGATGAAATTGCATAGAATAAGACATCTTTTATCAATTTCACTATGCTGCCATCTAGTGATTGCACAATAAGTCACGTTATAACCCTGATGAAATTGCATAGAATAAAACATCTTTTGTCAATTTCACTATGCTGCCATCTAGTGATTGCACAACAAGTCACGTTATAACCCTGATGAAATTGCATGGAATAATAACTTACAAATTTACTTCCATCTAGCGATCGTTACCAAAAAAAAATCATTTTCGATAGTGGCGATCCTGATGGTTGTTCTCTTTTATACTAGGGCATTCGAAAAGTAATGGCAACATAGTTACTGTTTCACACTAGATTTATTTAGGTTACTTTTGACATTACATACTTCAAATATAGTCTCCTGCCTTGTCAACAATACTCATCTGATAGGGGAGAGTCGGGTAGTATCGGGCAACGGGTAATATCGGACAGTGAGTTTCTTTCATCTACCACACGATGATAGTACCTGATTGACATGGTTACGTTTCTGTGATGTCGCATAGAGAAACGTAACCATGTCATTCAGGTACTACCATATGGTGGTAGATGAAAGAAACGCACTGTCCGATATTACCCGATGTCCGATACTACCCGACTCTCCCCTATATATGTGATCAGGGGTTTCATTTAGAACCAAACAGATACAAGTTCACTTGCGTCCTTTTTACCCGCTAAACGCAAACGCAATTTGGTCTAGCATCCTTCCTTTCTTGTCATTAGCAGTAGGCCTAATAATCAGTTATTCATCTTTGTATCCAGACAGTTTCATGCTTGGTATATTCCCCATTGCACTCATCTCAGTTTTGTCACTTACACCCCTTTGCTTCTGATCCCTTCAATTCTCTTTCCAATATTGCGCTCAGGTGGACGAGATTACATGGCGCATTCACTCAGACGAAACTATAAAGAAGTTCTTGGGTTGCAGCATCCCACTAATGTAAAAACTCTGTTGCCACAGCACTGAGCAGTCTTAAATATTTGAGGCTGGCCAGATTTCGTGACCTGCACGCAAAGCTCCAAACTTTGCATTCCACATGAAATTCACTGCGGCACTACAATACTTGCTGAACACTTGTGGGAATGTTTGGGACTCAGAACTGATCTTTGGTGTGTAAATTATGCAATTTTTTTAGCTCTAATGTTAGTTGTAATATGTGAATTTAAGGAAGCTCTTGCAATTTATTTACAGTCAGTTCTCGAAGTACTGTACGTGTGCGGAATGAGTAATAAATATTGTTCTTCTGCTGTATAGATCAGACTTCAAAGGCTGTTCCAACTCAAAGAATCTTCCCAGCCAGTCCTGAGTCGTCCCAATGATCGTCTTGATTGATATTCCAGAATTTTTTTGTTATTCTGGCATAGTCCATTTCTTTAAATAAAGTATTATGTAAAATTCTTCATTGACTGTTACAATCTTTGTTTAATCACTTTTTGTGTTGAGTGTTAACGAGTACTTTCGCCCTTTCGGACATCACCGGGTTGTATTAGAAAAAATAACTCTTTATGAAAGTTAATATTGAATAATTACCTTGAAAGTCTATAAGACTGAACATATTAAATACAATGAATTTGATTACATGGGGACATAGAATTAAGTTACGGTTGTATTAGAAAAAATTACTCTTTACGAGCGTTAATATTGAATAATTTACCCTAAAAGCCTATAAAACTGAACATATTAGGGGAGAGTCGGGTAGTATCGGACAGTGCGTTTCTTTCATCCACCACCATATGGTAGTACTTGAATGACATGGTTACGTTTGTCTATGCGACATCACAGAAACGTAACCACGTCAATCAGTTACTATCATCGTGTGGTAGATGAAAGAAACTCACTGTCCGATATTACCCGATGTCCGATACTACCCGACTCTCCCCTAAATACAATGAATTTGATTACATGGGGACATAGAATTAAGTTAAGGTTGTATTAGAAAAAATTACTCTATATGAGCGTTAATATTGAATAAATTACCTTGAAAGCCTGTAAAACTGAACATATTAAATACGATGAATTTGATTACATGGGGACATAGGATTAAGTTACTGTTGTATTGGAAAAAATAACCCTTTATGAACGTTAATATTGCATAATTACCTTGAATGCCTGTAAGATTGAACATATTAAATACCGGTACAATGAATTTGATTACATTGAGACATAGAATTAAGTTAATGTTATATTAGAAAAAATAACTCTTTATGGACGTTAATATTGAATAATTTACCTTGAAAGCCTATAAAACTGAACATATTAAATACAATGAATTTGATTACATGGAGACATAGTATTAAGAAACAATCAGGTGTGTGGCTAGGAATGTTATCCGTCAAAAGATATAAATTACATAAAACTTTATCCTTTTGAATCCCAGATTAAAAAGTAAAAGAGCATATAAATATTATAAGTTGAGACAATTCAACATCTAAAATTATAATGTAATCAAAAACTGTTCATTTCTAATAATTTTGACAGGTAATATACGTAAGTCCCGCGCCGTGGCGTCGTGGTCTAAGGAAAGGACAAGCGTTACGGAATGTCTGCTGGTTCGAGTCCTCATGGGGGGAGAAATTTTCTCATGAAATTTCGGCCAGTGTATGGGACCGGTACCCACCCAGCATCGTGATGCACTTGGGGAGCTACGATAGGTGGCGAAATCCGATTACGAAAGCCCGCTGTAAAGGCTTGGGGATCATCGTACTAATAACACGATACCTCCATTCTGGTTGAATGATCGTCAACCTCTGCTTCGGTATATGGACATGAGGCCAGCAGCCGGGTGGTCGATCATGATCCTTCATGGACTGTCATGTCTCGGATTATTATATTAATATATGTAAGATGTGATTGAAATATGGTTATGTATACAATATCGATATTATATAGTGGCCAGTAAAATGGTACTGTTCTTATGTGCGGTTTGGAAACGTGTTCTCTGAACGTATGTAAATAAAAGTTGAAATTAGTTATCGGAATAAAATGAAAATTATCATGTTTGTAAGACGGATTTAATTTTATCAACAGTAATCTCACTAGACGTTTTGATTTATCTAGAGAAAATCAAAACTCGAGTGGGATTTAATTGACTATTACACGATTAGAAGAAAGTATATAAAGATTAGAAGTAACGAAGTACTCCAATACAATAAAATATTAATTGACTTACGAAAATACAACTGTCTACAAATGTATTATTGTACCATCTCAACATTACAAATATTACGCTAGATGCATGCTAGATGGCAGTAGTGAGCAATGCCTTCTCGTAGAGAAGTTCTCGATCTATTATACACTATGGCAATATTACTAGTCAAGAAGGCTTTGTTGATTCAGTTTCATTTTTATTAAAATGCAACATTCCACTTCAATTATCCGAATCCCAGTAATCAACATCACTTGACAGATGATTTTCAATAAACCTTAATATTAAACAATCTCTGATACGTGACTATCCATAATACCATATAGCAGAAGCTATAACATAAACTAACTAATATACACAAGTGTTAGAAAAGTTTTAATTAACGACAATGACATAAAAAATAAACATGAATAATTTTAAAAGGAATAATTATTGAATGTACAATTTTCAAATTTGAATGTGGTTGGTGGTTCAATTGATGTTATATTGGACGTGTGCATAATAGAAGTGGAACTCGTTGATTTAGGCCTACATGGTATATTCAACTTATTCAGGATTTCCGAATTGTGCTCTTCATTTATTTGTAAATCGGATTTCAGAAGATGCATAGGTATGATCAGTGATTTTTGTTAATTCTTGTTCTTGAATGCCAATGCGAGTCATATTTGAAACTGCTGTTCATCGACTGGAGTGGTTTGTAATTATATATATATATATATATGTTTTTTTTTTGACGTCCAGACCAGCGCAGTTTCAAATGTTGGCAAACAAAGAAACAAATGCTAGGGACGCGATAAAATTAAACAAATGCTAGGGACGCGATAAAATTGTGCGATAAGCAACCATGATTGGTTGAAATACGTCCTTTCGTACCGTTTTATTGGTCAAAAGTAGTATGACGTAGTAAGAGTGTAATAGTCAGAATAATGTCACAAATAAGTTACACTTAATATATTTATTTGTAAGTTTCAGGTCAGGGTATATTTCTCTTCAAAACAAATCCTCAATCAAAGTCCTTTTTTCTCTACACCACTCATCACAATACACGAAACACTCACGAATTCATTCACTTATATCGAAATATCGAATTAAATGGTATACATTCTGAAAAACGTTTTCATAAGTGTTCTTTGCTTAAAGTTGTTTCTTAAGCAGTGAACTTCCGGTGGCTTCATAGGTCAACTTTTCTTGGATTGAAGTCTGGTGATCTTGATGGCTATGACACTGTACCTCTACGTCCATTTCACCATGGTGATCTCTGACGTGACTATTATAATTCTTCTAGATCATAGATATGTGATGTTATTTTCTGTGTTGGTATAGATCGAGACCCTATATAAATAAAACTTCTCCTAGTGCATTTCTTATGCAAGATTAAAAATTCCTGAAAAGTTATAAGGTGAAAATTCCGAAAGTTAAAAATACCTAAAAAAGGGAAAGATAATGGCACCTCTCTCTGTTTGTTACAGTAAAAATTAATAGAATCCTTGACGTATTCCTGTACCGAATAAATTAGACTTTTAGTGCTCTTAGACTAACTTTCTTGATTTAATTTTTCTCACTATGTTAATATTAAACTTCTAAGTGCGGAGTGTATATTAGAATTATTTACTCCAATGATAGGATGATAATTAAGTTAATTATAATGTGGGGAAGAAATGTATTTCGGTAGATATTGCCTGGAACTTTCTTATTCAAAGCAATTTCATTTCACGTTGAAAGAACCTTAATGTTTGTTAAACCGTAAAGAAGGCGTGCTAAAGAATTTTCTTACCCTTAAAGATTCAGTGTTCTGGTCCGGCTTCGAATTCTGGAACTTTGGACCAGTTGGTATTAAAATCACCGTTCTATCACCAGAGAATTTATATGCCATAAACGTTTCTTAATAATTATGAACGATACTGTACATCAGTCTGTGGAATTGTCCGATATTAAATAATAAAGTTATTCGCGTTTGTGACATTTATTCCAGGAATTTTAATAACATTTTATTAATTATTTGGACGTCACTAGGACAGGTTTCAAAGGAAGACCATTAAGTGATGTCAAATTGATATGAAAATGGCTGGAATTTGAAGTAATGTGAAATAACATTTCAGTTTACAGCACTTCACAATGAAATTAAACGTTTTATGTGGAATAAGAGTTCAATAATACCAGAACAAGTTCAGTCTCTGTCCGAGACCGTAAAAAATACACAAAGAGCTGTGTCCAATTTAAATGTAAATTGAGTGTTAGATTACGCTTTCGAAAATAACCTGTAATTGAATAATTTCAAGGAAAAAATTGTTCCGGGCCGGATATCGATTCCGGGATTCCTCATTTAACGCACAAATGCTCTACGACTGAGCTGCGCAGGAACTACACCTGACACCGTCCCAAAAAAAATTGGGACGGTGTCAGGTATAGTTCCTGGGTAGCTCAGTCGATAGAGCATTCGTTGGCTAAGCGAACGCTAATTGAAGGGTTCCGGGATCGATACCCGGCTCCGGAACAATTTTTTCTTTGAATTTATTTAAGTCTGCTTCACAGAGAGCTTTAAATGAAAGACAAATTTGCATAACCTGTAATTGTCGATGTTTTGCTACATCCTTAACAATAGTCGAAATTACATACAAACAGTGCAAGAAAATTGGTGTGGATTGGGAAGAGAGGAGGCTGTTCAGTAACCTTTATATGAAAGAACGAGTCAAAGTCAGGGTAGGAGAAGAAATGTCAGAATGAAGTGAAATAGGGAGAAGAGTACGACAAGGATGCCCTTTATCACCTACCCTGTTCAACATCTACTTGAAGGATTTAGGGAAGAAATGTTTTAAGAACATGGGAGCAGTGATAGTAGGAGTAAGAAGAATAAAGTATACAAGATTTGCTAATGATATGGCGTTGATAGCAGAAAAGAAGACGATACAAAGGGATATGCTACTAGAGCTAAATAACAGCCGTGAACAGTATGAAATGAAGATAAATGCTAATACGACGAAGACCATAGTCATAGGAAGAAAAGTAAAGAAGGTAAACTTGTGAATTCTGTATGAGGCGGTAGAGCAAGTAGACTGGACAGCTTCAAATACTTGGGATGCACTATATGCACTAACATGTGCTGCTGTCAAGGAGAATAACATTGGCAAAGGAAGCTTTTACTAGAAAAAGGAGTATCTTCTGCGGACCTATTGAGAAAGAACTGAGGAAGAGACTAGTAAAGTACTTTGTATGGAGTGTAGCATTGTATGGGGCAGAAACATGAACATTACGACGATGTGAAGTGAAGCGACTAGAAGCATTACCCGTACAATATGGATTTGAAGAAGGATGGAGCGTGTGAAATGGACAGACAGAATAAAAAGCAAAGCTGTGTTGGAAAGAGTGGGTGAAGAAAGAATGTTGCTGAAACTGATTAGAAAGAGGAAAAGGAATTGACTGGGTCACTGGTTGAGAAGAAACTTCCTACTGAAGGATGCACTGGAAGGAATGGTGAACGGGAGAAGAGTTCGGGGCAGAAGAAGATATCAGATGATAGACGACATTAAGATATATATATCATACGAGGAGACAAAAAGGAAGGCGGAAAATAGGAAAGACTGGAGAATACTGGGTTTGCAGTGAAAGACCTGCCCTTGGGCAGAATGAATGAATTAGAACAATACTATTTACAAAGGGCAGTGTAATAATAAAAATAATAATAATAATATAATAATAATAATAATTAATAATAATAATAATAATAATAATAATAATAATAACTTGAAGATACAACACGTTCAATGGCTACTACGAAAATGCTGAAAATAACACTGCAGTACAGTAAGTAAATTCTCTACAAACTTGACATAGTCACTTGTAAATTAAACAATAACAAGAAATCTGACAGAACAAGTTGTAACTTTATTTATTGAAATTGACATTGAATGTGAAGTTTGAACAATAATTCATTCCCTTTATTTAAAAAAAAATTCATCAATTTCGTATATTGCAATAGCTTTCTGTTTATTTGAACAATGCATATACATAAAAGACAGTCGTATCAAACAAATAAAACAAAAGAGTATAAAAACACGGTCACGTAGAAAACTACACATTGCCATTAACAAAATGACGTTCAATTGAAAATTAATACATGACTAAAACACATAATAAATAAAATAAAGACATAAATTATGATTGTGCAAAAAATAATATGCAATACACGCGCGTTAAGTGCATAACAGAGTCTAGGGAATTAAAAAACTCGTCCTTTACAAACTTTCCCTCCCCTCTATTACAGAACACTAAACTCCTATCGCAATATATAGCTTACTTCATACCGTAAGGGTGAAACCTAACCATTTTTCCCCCATTACTACATAAACTAGTGGATTATGGTGATTTTCTAATTTTTAGGTTGAATTTTCTTTTGCCAACTTCGTTTCGAATTTCGGTACTGGGAAATACCACAACTGGTAGTGATTTTATAACTGTTATGTTGGCTGCAGTGACACAAGTTGTCAGTAGTTTAAATTCTGAAAATTCAAATTGTTCTGGATTTCTGAGCCCATTACTGGAAGTTAGTGAAATTTGAACATACTAATAATTAATTAATATCAGTAATAATATTAATACGTAATAGTTATTGTATGTGTTGCTTTGTGTTGTGGTTACAATTTCAAGATTAGAGTCAGGTAGACTAAGTGTAAATAAATGTAAGATGTTTCGTGTGAAACATGCCCTTGGGTAATCGATAGAAATACCATTTCACATTTTAATTAATTTCTTTCGTGTTTAGACTTTTATTACAATAATGGAGTAAATATTCTAAAGCATAGATTTCAAAGTGGCATTCGTTTTCGGAATTCATACTAATCATTTCACGTGATCAAACAAAATACATTTTTAGATTAGGTCTTGTGATTCATAAACTGTTTAATCAAAGCAATGAATTTCATGTTGTCAGACAAAATACATTTTAATATCAGATCATAAACTAATCTACTACCTACTAACATAATGTGCGAGAGGTCCAGAAGAAAAATATACTCTTTCACAAATTATTGAACCTTTTAGAAAACAACTCCACAACATAAAGATGAGATGTGGTAAATAAGCAAGACATCGTTATCGTTAATACTATATTATTATTATTATTATTATTATTATTATTATTATTATAGTACATGGCATTGTGTGATTTTATCCTGTTTTGGTGATATCTAGTATTGGCAGCACTGAAGAGACGGCTAAATTAGTGTTTTAGGAATTATTACTCTTACGTGATTCTCAGTATACTCCTACTATTTTTAAATACCCTGTGTGGAGCGTTCTTCGACCTTCCAGTCAATTCCTATTTCTTATGAGCTTGAAGTATATAGGTGACCTCTAGTGTTAAATATTGTAATTATAATACTATTCAGTTAGTTTTAAACGAAGACCTGAAGAGTAACAGCAGTCGTTCAAATAGACTAATTTTCTAATGAAATAATGGTAGATCCAGTGAATTTTTTTTTTTTTTCGTAAATTAATATTTATTTTGACATAAGATTTATCAACGACGTTCAAGATACAGTAAATATTATTTCCTATATTTTCGTTGTGACAAATTCGGTAATGCTCGTTCTGCCAACACGAACTGCCTGCATGCTGAGAAAGGAGACAAAGTAAGTCTGATTCTATTTTTATTTATTTTTTCCGTTTTTAATGTAGCTCTTACACTGTACGTCAAATATTTATCGTTTTGTCATTTTCAACTTTACTATATAACCTTGTGTGGCATAATACAGAGCAATTCTCTAGGTAGTTAGCTGAATACGAGTACAAAGTTTATTTTCCTGCATTATAATCTGAATTTAATATACTGTAGATACCTAATATAGAGAAACGGGAAAATCCAGATAACAATCCCAACTGCGATCTTCTCTGCCACAAGTGACACTGTGGTTAATGTATAAATATTCGTTATTATGAAGAAATGTAACAATGCACAAATAAACAAAATTAAACGCTATATAGAATTGTTAAAATGTGCGGAATATTGTTCGCAACTTCATCAGAATTATTTAGTTTTACCATAAAATTTTACATAATATTTCTAGGACATACGCCAAGCTGTGGCAGTTTTTAGAAAAATTATACAGTTGTACACTCTTGAGGAAAAGAATAACGAAACTTACACTACTCGGTCTGATGTAGAATACGACACGTAACTACTCGCATTTCTTTCATTGATATTCTGTCACTTAATGTTCATTACCTTGGTTCTGACAATGACGATAGGTATGTTGATATCGATGACTATGACGGTGGTTCTGACAATGACGATAGGTATGTTGATATCGATGACTATGACGGTGGTTCTGACAATGACGATAGGTATGTTGATATCGATGACTATGACGGTGGTTCTGACAATGACGATAGGTATGTTGATATCGATGACTATGACGGTGGTTCTGACAATGACGATAGGTATGTTGATATCGATGACTATGACGGTGGTTCTGACAATGACGATAGGTATGTTGATATCGATGACTATGACGGTGGTTCTGACAATGACGATAGGTATGTTGATATCGATGACTATGACGGTGGTTCTGACAATGATGATAGGTATGTTGATATCGATGACTATGACGGTGGTTCTGACAATGACGATAGGTATGTTGATATCGATGACTATGACGGTGGTTCTGACAATGACGATAGGTATGTTGATATCGTTGACTATGACGGTGGTTCTGACAATGACGATAGGTATGTTGATATCGATGACTATGACGGTGGTTCTGACGATGACGATAGGTATGTTGATATCGTTGACTATGACGGTGGTTCTGACGATGACGATAGGTATGATGATATCGATGACTATGACGGTGGTTCTGACAATGACGATAAATATGTTCATATCGATGAATATGACTGTGGTTCTGACGATGACGATAAATATGATGATATCGATGACTATGACGGTGGTTCTAACAATGACGATAGGTATGTTGATATCGATGACTATGACGGTGGTTCTGACAATGACGATAGGTATGTTGATATCGATGACTATGACGGTGGTTCTGACAATGACGATAGGTATGTTGATATCGATGACTATGACGGTGGTTCTGACAATGACGATAGGTATGTTGATATCGATGACTATGACGGTGGTTCTGACAATGACGATAGGTATGTTGATATCGTTGACTATGACGGTGGTTCTGACAATGACGATAGGTATGTTGATATCGATGACTATGACGGTGGTTCTGACGATGACGATAGGTATGTTGATATCGTTGACTATGACGGTGGTTCTGACGATGACGATAGGTATGATGATATCGATGACTATGACGGTGGTTCTGACAATGACGATAAATATGTTCATATCGATGACTATGACTGTGGTTCTGACGATGACGATAAATATGATGATATCGATGACTATGACGGTGGTTCTGACGATGACGATAAATACGTTCATATCGATGACTATGACGGTGGTTCTAACGATGACGATAAATATGTTGATATCGATGACTATGACGGTGGTTCTAACGATGACGATAGGTATTATGATTTCGATGACTATGACGGTGGTTCTGACGATGACGATAGGTATGATGATATCGATGACTATGACGGTGGTTCTGACGATGACGATAAGTATGATGATTTCGATGACTATGACGGTGGTTCTGACGATGACGATAGGTATGATGATATCGATGACTATGACGGTGGTTCTGACGATGACGATAGGTATGATGATATCGATGACTATGACGGTGGTTCTGACGATGACGATAGGTATGATATCGATGACTATGACGGTGGTTCTGACGATGACGATAGGTATGATGATATCGATGACTATGACGGTAGTTCTAACGATGACGATAAGTATGATATCGATGACTATGACGGTGGTTCTAAAGATGACGATAAGTATGATGATTTCGATGACTATGACGGTGGTTCTGACATTGACGATAGGTATGATGATATAGATGACTATGACAGCGGTTCTGACGGTGACGATAAGATTGATGATATCGATGACTATGACGGTGGTTCTGACGACGATAGGTATGATGATATCGATGACTGTGACAGGGGTTCTAACGATGACGATAGGTATGATGATTTCGATGATTATGACGGTGGTTCTGACGATGACGATTGGTATGATGATATCGATGACTATGACGGTGGTTCTGACGATGACGATAGTTATGATGATATCGATGACTATGACGGTAGTTCTAACGATGACGATAAGTATGATATCGATGACTATGACGGTGGTTCTAAAGATGACGATAAGTATGATGATTTCGATGACTATGACGGTGGTTCTGACGATACGATAGATATGATGATATCAATGACTATGACGGTGGTTCTGACGATGACGATAGGTATGATGATATCGATGACTATGGCGGTGGTTCTGACGGTGACGATAAGTATGATGATATCGATGACTATGACGGTGGTTCTGACGACGATAGGTATGATGATATCGATGACTATGACGGTGGTTCTGACGATGACGTTAGGTATGATGATATCGATGACAATGACGGGGGTTCTAACGATGACGATAGGTTTGATGATTTCGATGACTATGACGGTGGTTCTGACGATGACGATAGGTATGATGATATCGATGACTATGACGGTGGTTCTGACGATGAAGATAGGTATGATGATATCGATGATTATGACGGTGGTTCTGACGATGACGATAGGTATGATGATATCGATGACTATGACGGTAGTTCTAACGATGACGATAAGTATGATATCCATGACTATGACGGTGGTTCTAAAGATGACGATAAGTATGATGATTTCGATGACTATGACGGTGGTTCTGACGATGACGATAGGTATGATGATATCGATGACTATGACGGTGGTTCTGACGTTGACGATAAGTATGATGATATCGATGACTATGACGGTGGTTCTGACGACGATAGGTATGATGATATCGATGACTATGACGGGGGTTCTAACGATGACGATAGGTATGATGATTTCGATGATTATGACGGTGATTCTGACGATGACGATAGATATGATGATATCGATGACTATGACGGTGGTTCTGACGATGACGATAATTATGATGATATCGATGACTATGACGGTGGTTCTGACGATGACGTTAGGTATGATGATATCGATGACTATGACGGTGGTTCTAACGATGACGATAGGTATGATGATTTCGAAGACTATGACGGTGGTTCTGACGATGACAATAGGTATGGTGATATCGATGACTATGACGGTGGTTCTGGCGATGACGATAGGTATGTTGATATCGATGACTATGACGGTGGTTCTGGCGATGACGATAGGTATGTTGATATCGATGACTATGACGGTGGTTCTGACGATGACTTTAGGTATGATGATATCGATGACTATGACGGTGGTTCTGACGGTGACGATAAGTATGATGATATCGATGACTATGACGGTGGTTCTGACGACGATATGTATGATGATATCGATGACTATGACGGTGGTTCTGACGATGACGTTAGGTACGATGATATCGATGACTATGACGGTGGTTCTGACGATGACGATAGGTATGATGATATCGATGACTATGACGGTGGTTCTGACGATGACGATAAATATGTTCATATCGATGACTATGACTGTGGTTCTGCCGATGACGATAAATATGATGATATCGATGACTATGACGGTGGTTCTGACGATGACGATAAATACGTTGATATCGATGACTATGACGGTGGTTCTAACAATGACGATAAATATGTAGATATCGATGACTATGACGGTGGTTCTAACGATGACGATAGGTATGATGATTTCGATGACTATGACGGTGGTTCTGACGATGACGATAGGTATGATGATATCGATGACTATGACGGTGGTTCTGACGATGACGATAAGTATGATGATTTCGATGACTATGACGGTGGTTCTGACGATGACGATAGGTATGATGATATCGATGACTATGACGGTGGTTCTGACGATGACGATAGGTATGATGATATCGATGACTATGACGGTGGATCTGACGATGACGATAGGTATGATATCGATGACTATGACGGTGGTTCTGACGATGACGATAGGTATGATGATATCGATGACTATGACGGCAGTTCTAACGATGACGATAAGTATGATATCGATATGACGGTGGTTCCAAAGATGACGATAAGTATGATGATTTCGATGACTATGACGGTGGTTCTGACGACGATAGGTATGATGATATCGATGACTATGACGGTGGTTCTGACGGTGACGATAGATATGATGATATCGATGACTATGACGGTGGTTCTGACGATGACTTTAGGTATGATGATATCGATGACTATGACGGTGGTTCTGACGGTGACGATAAGTATGATGATATCGATGACTATGACGGTGGTTCTGACGACGATATGTATGATGATATCGATGACTATGACGGTGGTTCTGACGATGACGTTAGGTATGATGATATCGATGACTATGACGGGGGTTCTAACGATGACGATAGGTATGATGATTTCGATGACTATGACGGTGGTTCTGACGATGACGATAGGTATGATGATATCGATGACTATGACGGTGGTTCTGACGATGACGATAGGTATGATGATATCGATGACTATGACGGTGGTTCTTACGACGAAGATAGGTATGATGATATCGATGACTATGACGGTGGTTCTGACGATGACGATAGGTATGATGATATCGATGACTATGACGGTAGTTCTAACGATGTCGATAAGTATGATATCGATGACTATGACGGTGGTTCTAAAGATGACGATAAGTATGATGGTTTCGATGACTATGACGGTGGTTCTGACGATGACAATAGGTATGATGATATAGATGACTATGACGGCGGTTCTGACGGTGACGATAAGTATGATGATATCGATGACTATGACGGTGGTTCTGACGACGATAGGTATGATGATATCGATGACTATGACAGGGGTTCTAACGATGACGATAGGTATGATGATTTCGATGATTATGACGGTGGTTCTGACGATGACGATAGGTATGATGATATCGATGACTATGACGGTGGTTCTGACGATGACGATAGTTATGATGATATCGATGAATATGACGGTGGTTCTGACGGTGACGATAAGTATGATGATATCGATGACTATGACGGTGGTTCTGACGACGATAAGTATGATATCGATGACTATGACGGTGGTTCTAACGATGACGTTAGGTATGATGATATCGATGGCTATGACGGGGGTTCTAACGATGACGATAAGTATGATGATTTCGATGACTATGACGGTGGTTCTGACGATGACGATAGGTATGATGATATGGATGACTATGACGGTGGTTCTGACGGTGACGATAAGTATGATGATATCGATGACTATGACGGTGGTTCTGACGACGATAGGTATGATGATATCGATGACTATGACGGGGGTTCTAACGATGACGATAGGTATGATGATTTCGATGATTATGACGGTGATTCTGACGATGACGATAGGTATGATGATATCGATGACTATGACGGTGGTTCTGACGATGACGATAATTATGATGATATCGATGACTATGACGGTGGTTCTGACGATGACGTTAGGTATGATGATATCGATGACTATGACGGTGGTTCTAACGATGACGATAGGTATGATGATTTCGAAGACTATGACGGTGGTTCTGACGATGACAATAGGTATGGTGATATCGATGACTATGACGGTGGTTCTGGCGATGACGATAGGTATGTTGATATCGATGAATATGACGGTGGTTCTGGCGATGACGATAGGTATGTTGATATCGATGACTATGACGGTGGTTCTGGCGATGACGATAAGTATGATAATTTCGATGACTATGACGGTGGTTCTGACGATGACGATAGGTATGTTGATATCGTTGACTATGACGGTGGTTCTGACGATGACGATAGGTATGATGATATCGATGACTATGACGGTGGTTCTGACGATGACGATAAATATGTTCATATCGATGACTATGACTGAGGTTCTGACGATGACGATAAATATGATGATATCGATGACTATGACGGTGGTTCTGACGATGACGATAAATACGTTGATATCGATGACTATGACGGTGGTTCTAACGATGACGATAAATATGTTGATATCGATGACTATGACGGTGGTTCTAACGATGACGATAGGTATGATGATTTCGATGACTATGACGGTGGTTCTGACGATGACGATAGGTATGATGATATCGATGACTACGACGGTGGTTCTGACGATGACGATAAGTATGATGATTTCGATGACTATGACGGTGGTTCTGACGATGACGATAGGTATGATGATATCGATGACTATGACGGTGGTTCTGACGATGACGATAGGTATGATGATATCGACGACTATGACGGTGGTTCTGACGATGACGATAGGTATGATATCGATGACTATGACGGTGGTTCTGACGATGACGATAGGTATGATGATATCGATGACTATGACGGTAGTTCTAACGATGACGATAATTATGATATCGATGACTATGACGGTGGTTCTAAAGATGACGATAAGTATGATGATTTCGATGACTATGACGGTGTTTCTGACGACGATAGGTATGATGATATCGATGACTATGACGGTGGTTCTGACGGTGACGATAGATATTATGATATCGATGACTATGACGGTGGTTCTGACGATGACGATAGGTATGATGATATCGATGACTATGACGGTGGTTCTGACGGTGACGATAAGTATGATGATATCGATGACTATGACGGTGGTTCTGACGACGATATGTATGATGATATCGTTGACTATGACGGTGGTTCTGACGATGACGTTAGGTATGATGATATCGATGACTATGACGGGGGTTCTAACGATGACGATAGGTATGATGATTTCGATGACTATGACGGTGGTTCTGACGATGACGATAGGTATGATGATATCGATGACTATGACGGTGGTTCTGACGATGACGATAGGTATGATGATATCGATGACTATGACGGTGGTTCTTACGATGAAGATAGGTATGATATCGATGACTATGACGGTGGTTCTGACGATGACGATAGGTATGATGATATCGATGACTATGACGGTAGTTCTAACGATGTCGATAAGTATGATATCGATGACTATGACGGTGGTTCTAAAGATGACGATAAGTATGATGGTTTCGATGACTATGACGGTGGTTCTGACGATGACGATAGGTATGATGATATAGATGACTATGACGGCGGTTCTGACGGTGACGATAAGTATGATGATATCGATGACTATGACGGTGGTTCTGACGACGATAGGTATGATGATATCGATGACTATGACAGGGGTTCTAATGATGACGATAGGTATGATGATTTCGATGATTATGACGGTGGTTCTGACGATGACGATAGGTATGATGATATCGATGACTATGACGGTGGTTCTGACGATGACGATAGTTATGATGATATCGATGACTATGACGGTGGTTCTGACGGTGACGATAAGTATGATGATATCGATGACTATGACGGTGGTTCTAACGATGACGATAGGTATGATATCGATGACTATGACGGTGGTTCTAAAGATGACGATAGGTATGATGATATCGATGACTATGACGGTAGTTCTAACGATGACGATAAGTATGATATCGATGACTATGACGGTGGTTCTAAAGATGACGATAAGTATGATGATTTCGATGACTATGACGGTGGTTCTGACGATGACGATAAATACGTTCATATCGATGACTATGACGGTGGTTCTAACGATGACGATAAATATGTTGATATCGATGACTATGACGGTGGTTCTAACGATGACGATAGGTATGATGATTTCGATGACTATGACGGTGGTTCTGACGATGACGATAGGTATGATGATATCGATGACTATGACGGTGGTTCTGACGATGACGATAAGTATGATGATTTCGATGACTATGACGGTGGTTCTGACGATGACGATAGGTATGATGATATCGATGACAATGACGGTGGTTCTGACGATGACGATAGGTATGATGATATTGATGACTATGACGGTGGTTCTGACGATGACGATAGGTATGATATCGATGACTATGACGGTGGTTCTGACGATGACGATAGGTATGATGATATCGATGACTATGACGGTAGTTCTAACGATGACGATAAGTATGATATCGATGACTATGACTGTGGTTCTAAAGATGACGATAAGTATGATGATTTCGATGACTATGACGGTGGTTCTGACGATGACGATAGGTATGATGATATAGATGACTATGACGGCGGTTCTGACGGTGACGATAAGATTGATGATATCGATGACTATGACGGTGGTTCTGACGACGATAGGTATGATGATATCGATGACTGTGACAGGGGTTCTAACGATGACGATAGGTATGATGATTTCGATGATTATGACGGTGGTTCTGACGATGACGATAGGTATGATGATATCGATGACTATGACGGTGGTTCTGACGATGACGATAGTTATGATGATATCGATGACTATGACGGTAGTTCTAACGATGACGATAAGTATGATATCGATGACTATGACGGTGGTTCTAAAGATGACGATAAGTATGATGATTTCGATGACTATGACGGTGGTTCTGACGATACGATAGATATGATGATATCAATGACTATGACGGTGGTTCTGACGATGACGATAGGTATGATGATATCGATGACTATGGCGGTGGTTCTGACGGTGACGATAAGTATGATGATATCGATGACTATGACGGTGGTTCTGACGACGATAGGTATGATGATATCGATGACTATGACGGTGGTTCTGACGATGACGTTAGGTATGATGATATCGATGACAATGACGGGGGTTCTAACGATGACGATAGGTTTGATGATTTCGATGACTATGACGGTGGTTCTGAGGATGACGATAGGTATGATGATATCGATGACTATGACGGTGGTTCTGACGATGAAGATAGGTATGATGATATCGATGATTATGACGGTGGTTCTGACGATGACGATAGGTATGATGATATCGATGACTATGACGGTAGTTCTAACGATGACGATAAGTATGATATCCATGACTATGACGGTGGTTCTAAAGATGACGATAAGTATGATGATTTCGATGACTATGACGGTGGTTCTGACGATGACGATAGGTATGATGATATCGATGACTATGACGGTGGTTCTGACGGTGACGATAAGTATGATGATATCGATGACTATGACGGTGGTTCTGACGACGATAGGTATGATGATATCGATGACTATGACGGGGGTTCTAACGATGACGATAGGTATGATGATTTCGATGATTATGACGGTGATTCTGACGATGACGATAGGTATGATGATATCGATGACTATGACGGTGGTTCTGACGATGACGATAATTATGATGATATCGATGACTATGACGGTGGTTCTGACGATGACGTTAGGTATGATGATATCGATGACTATGACGGTGGTTCTAACGATGACGATAGGTATGATGATTTCGAAGACTATGACGGTGGTTCTGACGATGACAATAGGTATGGTGATATCGATGACTATGACGGTGGTTCTGGCGATGACGATAGGTATGTTGATATCGATGACTATGACGGTGGTTCTGGCGATGACGATAGGTATGTTGATATCGATGACTATGACGGTGGTTCTGGCGATGACGATAAGTATGATAATTTCGATGACTATGACGGTGGTTCTGACGATGACGATAGGTATGTTGATATCGTTGACTATGACGGTGGTTCTGACGATGACGATAGGTATGATGATATCGATGACTATGACGGTGGTTCTGACGATGACGATAAATATGTTCATATCGATGACTATGACTGTGGTTCTGCCGATGACGATAAATATGATGATATCGATGACTATGACGGTGGTTCTGACGATGACGATAAATACGTTGATATCGATGACTATGACGGTGGTTCTAACAATGACGATAAATATGTTGATATCGATGACTATGACGGTGGTTCTAACGATGACGATAGGTATGATGATTTCGATGACTATGACGGTGGTTCTGACGATGACGATAGGTATGATGATATCGATGACTATGACGGTGGTTCTGACGATGACGATAAGTATGATGATTTCGATGACTATGACGGTGGTTCTGACGATGACGATAGGTATGATGATATCGATGACTATGACGGTGGTTCTGACGATGACGATAGGTATGATGATATCGATGACTATGACGGTGGATCTGACGATGACGATAGGTATGATATCGATGACTATGACGGTGGTTCTGACGATGACGATAGGTATGATGATATCGATGACTATGACGGTAGTTCTAACGATGACGATAAGTATGATATCGATGACTATGACGGTGGTTCTAAAGATGACGATAACTATGATGATTTCGATGACTATGACGGTGGTTCTGACGATGACGATAAATACGTTCATATCGATGACTATGACGGTGGTTCTAACGATGACGATAAATATGTTGATATCGATGACTATGACGGTGGTTCTAACGATGACGATAGGTATGATGATTTCGATGACTATGACGGTGGTTCTGACGATGACGATAGGTATGATGATATCGATGACTATGACGGTGGTTCTGACGATGACGATAAGTATGATGATTTCGATGACTATGACGGTGGTTCTGACGATGACGATAGGTATGATGATATCGATGACTATGACGGTGGTTCTGACGATGACGATAGGTATGATGATATCGATGACTATGACGGTGGTTCTGACGATGACGATAGGTATGATATCGATGACTATGACGGTGGTTCTGACGATGACGATAGGTATGATGATATCGATGACTATGACGGTAGTTCTAACGATGACGATAAGTATGATATCGATGACTATGACGGTGGTTCTAAAGATGACGATAAGTATAATGATTTCGATGACTATGACGGTGGTTCTGACGATGACGATAGGTATGATGATATAGATGACTATGACGGTGGTTCTGACGGTGACGATAAGATTGATGATATCGATGACTATGACGGTGGTTCTGACGACGATAGGTATGATGATATCGATGACTGTGACAGGGGTTCTAACGATGACGATAGGTATGATGATTTCGATGATTATGACGGTGGTTCTGACGATGACGATAGGTATGATGATATCGATGACTATGACGGTGGTTCTGACGATGACGATAGTTATGATGATATCGATGACTATGACGGTAGTTCTAACGATGACGATAAGTATGATATCGATGACTATGACGGTGGTTCTAAAGATGACGATAAGTATGATGATTTCGATGACTATGACGGTGGTTCTGACGATACGATAGATATGATGATATCAATGACTATGACGGTGGTTCTGACGATGACGATAGGTATGATGATATCGATGACTATGGCGGTGGTTCTGACGGTGACGATAAGTATGATGATATCGATGACTATGACGGTGGTTCTGACGACGATAGGTATGATGATATCGATGACTATGACGGTGGTTCTGACGATGACGTTAGGTATGATGATATCGATGACAATGACGGGGGTTCTAACGATGACGATAGGTTTGATGATTTCGATGACTATGACGGTGGTTCTGACGATGACGATAAATATGTTCATATCGATGACTATGACTGTGGTTCTGCCGATGACGATAAATATGATGATATCGATGACTATGACGGTGGTTCTGACGATGACGATAAATACGTTGATATCGATGACTATGACGGTGGTTCTAACAATGACGATAAATATGTTGATATCGATGACTATGACGGTGGTTCTAACGATGACGATAGGTATGATGATTTCGATGACTATGACGGTGGTTCTGACGATGACGATAGGTATGATGATATCGATGACTATGACGGTGGTTCTGACGATGACGATAAGTATGATGATTTCGATGACTATGACGGTGGTTCTGACGATGACGATAGGTATGATGATATCGATGACTATGACGGTGGTTCTGACGATGACGATAGGTATGATGATATCGATGACTATGACGGTGGATCTGACGATGACGATAGGTATGATATCGATGACTATGACGGTGGTTCTGACGATGACGATAGGTATGATGATATCGATGACTATGACGGTAGTTCTAACGATGACGATAAGTATGATATCGATATGACGGTGGTTCCAAAGATGACGATAAGTATGATGATTTCGATGACTATGACGGTGGTTCTGACGACGATAGGTATGATGATATCGATGACTATGACGGTGGTTCTGACGGTGACGATAGATATGATGATATCGATGATTATGACGGTGGTTCTGACGATGACTTTAGGTATGATGATATCGATGACTATGACGGTGGTTCTGACGGTGACGATAAGTATGATGATATCGATGACTATGACGGTGGTTCTGACGACGATATGTATGATGATATCGATGACTATGACGGTGGTTCTGACGATGACGTTAGGTATGATGATATCGATGACTATGACGGGGGTTCTAACGATGACGATAGGTATGATGATTTCGATGACTATGACGGTGGTTCTGACGATGACGATAGGTATGATGATATCGATGACTATGACGGTGGTTCTGACGATGACGATAGGTATGATGATATCGATGACTATGACGGTGGTTCTTACGACGAAGATAGGTATGATGATATCGATGACTATGACGGTGGTTCTGACGATGACGATAGGTATGATGATATCGATGACTATGACGGTAGTTCTAACGATGTCGATATGTATGATATCGATGACTATGACGGTGGTTCTAAAGATGACGATAAGTATGATGGTTTCGATGACTATGACGGTGGTTCTGACGATGACAATAGGTATGATGATATAGATGACTATGACGGCGGTTCTGACGGTGACGATAAGTATGATGATATCGATGACTATGACGGTGGTTCTGACGACGATAGGTATGATGATATCGATGACTATGACAGGGGTTCTAACGATGACGATAGGTATGATGATTTCGATGATTATGACGGTGGTTCTGACGATGACGATAGGTATGATGATATCGATGACTATGACGGTGGTTCTGACGATGACGATAGTTATGATGATATCGATGAATATGACGGTGGTTCTGACGGTGACGATAAGTATGATGATATCGATGACTATGACGGTGGTTCTGACGACGATAGGTATGATATCGATGACTATGACGGTGGTTCTGACGATGACGTTAGGTATGATGATATCGATGGCTATGACGGGGGTTCTAACGATGACGATAAGTATGATGATTTCGATGACTATGACGGTGGTTCTGACGATGACGATAGGTATGATGATATGGATGACTATGACGGTGGTTCTGACGGTGACGATAAGTATGATGATATCGATGACTATGACGGTGGTTCTGACGACGATAGGTATGATGATATCGATGACTATGACGGGGGTTCTAACGATGACGATAGGTATGATGATTTCGATGATTATGACGGTGATTCTGACGATGACGATAGGTATGATGATATCGATGACTATGACGGTGGTTCTGACGATGACGATAATTATGATGATATCGATGACTATGACGGTGGTTCTGACGATGACGTTAGGTATGATGATATCGATGACTATGACGGTGGTTCTAACGATGACGATAGGTATGATGATTTCGAAGACTATGACGGTGGTTCTGACGATGACAATAGGTATGGTGATATCGATGACTATGACGGTGGTTCTGGCGATGACGATAGGTATGTTGATATCGATGAATATGACGGTGGTTCTGGCGATGACGATAGGTATGTTGATATCGATGACTATGACGGTGGTTCTGGCGATGACGATAAGTATGATAATTTCGATGACTATGACGGTGGTTCTGACGATGACGATAGGTATGTTGATATCGTTGACTATGACGGTGGTTCTGACGATGACGATAGGTATGATGATATCGATGACTATGACGGTGGTTCTGACGATGACGATAAATATGTTCATATCGATGACTATGACTGTGGTTCTGACGATGACGATAAATATGATGATATCGATGACTATGACGGTGGTTCTGACGATGACGATAAATACGTTGATATCGATGACTATGACGGTGGTTCTAACGATGACGATAAATATGTTGATATCGATGACTATGACGGTGGTTCTAACGATGACGATAGGTATGATGATTTCGATGACTATGACGTTGGTTCTGACGATGACGATAGGTATGATGATATCGATGACTACGACGGTGGTTCTGACGATGACGATAAGTATGATGATTTCGATGACTATGACGGTGGTTCTGACGATGACGATAGGTATGATGATATCGATGACTATGACGGTGGTTCTGACGATGACGATAGGTATGATGATATCGACGACTATGACGGTGGTTCTGACGATGACGATAGGTATGATATCGATGACTATGACGGTGGTTCTGACGATGACGATAGGTATGATGATATCGATGACTATGACGGTAGTTCTAACGATGACGATAATTATGATATCGATGACTATGACGGTGGTTCTAAAGATGACGATAAGTATGATGATTTCGATGACTATGACGGTGTTTCTGACGACGATAGGTATGATGATATCGATGACTATGACGGTGGTTCTGACGGTGACGATAGATATTATGATATCGATGACTATGACGGTGGTTCTGACGATGACGATAGGTATGATGATATCGATGACTATGACGGTGGTTCTGACGGTGACGATAAGTATGATGATATCGATGACTATGACGGTGGTTCTGACGACGATATGTATGATGATATCGATGACTATGACGGTGGTTCTGACGATGACGTTAGGTATGATGATATCGATGACTATGGCGGGGGTTCTAACGATGACGATAGGTATGATGATTTCGATGACTATGACGGTGGTTCTGACGATGACGATAGGTATGATGATATCGATGACTATGACGGTGGTTCTGACGATGACGATAGGTATGATGATATCGATGACTATGACGGTGGTTCTTACGATGAAGATAGGTATGATGATATCGATGACTATGACGGTGGTTCTGACGATGACGATAGGTATGATGATATCGATGACTATGACGGTAGTTCTAACGATGTCGATAAGTATGATATCGATGACTATGACGGTGGTTCTAAAGATGACGATAAGTATGATGGTTTCGATGACTATGACGGTGGTTCTGACGATGACGATAGGTATGATGATATAGATGACTATGACGGCGGTTCTGACGGTGACGATAAGTATGATGATATCGATGACTATGACGGTGGTTCTGACGACGATAGGTATGATGATATCGATGACTATGACAGGGGTTCTAATGATGACGATAGGTATGATGATTTCGATGATTATGACGGTGGTTCTGACGATGACGATAGGTATGATGATATCGATGACTATGACGGTGGTTCTGACGATGACGATAGTTATGATGATATCGATGACTATGACGGTGGTTCTGACGGTGACGATAAGTATGATGATATCGATGACTATGACGGTGGTTCTAACGATGACGATAGGTATGATATCGATGACTATGACGGTGGTTCTAAAGATGACGATAGGTATGATGATATCGATGACTATGACGGTAGTTCTAACGATGACGATAAGTATGATATCGATGACTATGACGGTGGTTCTAAAGATGACGATAAGTATGATGATTTCGATGACTATGACGGTGGTTCTGACGATGACGATAAATACGTTCATATCGATGACTATGACGGTGGTTCTAACGATGACGATAAATATGTTGATATCGATGACTATGACGGTGGTTCTAACGATGACGATAGGTATGATGATTTCGATGACTATGACGGTGGTTCTGACGATGACGATAGGTATGATGATATCGATGACTATGACGGTGGTTCTGACGATGACGATAAGTATGATGATTTCGATGACTATGACGGTGGTTCTGACGATGACGATAGGTATGATGATATCGATGACTATGACGGTGGTTCTGACGATGACGATAGGTATGATGATATCGATGACTATGACGGTGGTTCTGACGATGACGATAGGTATGATATCGATGACTATGACGGTGGTTCTGACGATGACGATAGGTATGATGATATCGATGACTATGACGGTAGTTCTAACGATGACGATAAGTATGATATCGATGACTATGACGGTGGTTCTAAAGATGACGATAAGTATGATGATTTCGATGACTATGACGGTGGTTCTGACGATGACGATAGGTATGATGATATAGATGACTATGACGGCGGTTCTGACGGTGACGATAAGATTGATGATATCGATGACTATGACGGTGGTTCTGACGACGATAGGTATGATGATATCGATGACTGTGACAGGGGTTCTAACGATGACGATAGGTATGATGATTTCGATGATTATGACGGTGGTTCTGACGATGACGATAGGTATGATGATATCGATGACTATGACGGTGGTTCTGACGATGACGATAGTTATGATGATATCGATGACTATGACGGTAGTTCTAACGATGACGATAAGTATGATATCGATGACTATGACGGTGGTTCTAAAGATGACGATAAGTATGATGATTTCGATGACTATGACGGTGGTTCTGACGATACGATAGATATGATGATATCAATGACTATGACGGTGGTTCTGACGATGACGATAGGTATGATGATATCGATGACTATGGCGGTGGTTCTGACGGTGACGATAAGTATGATGATATCGATGACTGTGACGGTGGTTCTGACGACGATAGGTATGATGATATCGATGACTATGACGGTGGTTCTGACGATGACGTTAGGTATGATGATATCGATGACAATGACGGGGGTTCTAACGATGACGATAGGTTTGATGATTTCGATGACTATGACGGTGGTTCTGAGGATGACGATAGGTATGATGATATCGATGACTATGACGGTGGTTCTGACGATGAAGATAGGTATGATGATATCGATGATTATGACGGTGGTTCTGACGATGACGATAGGTATGATGATATCGATGACTATGACGGTAGTTCTAACGATGACGATAAGTATGATATCCATGACTATGACGGTGGTTCTAAAGATGACGATAAGTATGATGATTTCGATGACTATGACGGTGGTTCTGACGATGACGATAGGTATGATGATATCGATGACTATGACGGTGGTTCTGACGGTGACGATAAGTATGATGATATCGATGACTATGACGGTGGTTCTGACGACGATAGGTATGATGATATCGATGACTATGACGGGGGTTCTAACGATGACGATAGGTATGATGATTTCGATGATTATGACGGTGATTCTGACGATGACGATAGGTATGATGATATCGATGACTATGACGGTGGTTCTGACGATGACGATAATTATGATGATATCGATGACTATGACGGTGGTTCTGACGATGACGTTAGGTATGATGATATCGATGACTATGACGGTGGTTCTAACGATGACGATAGGTATGATGATTTCGAAGACTATGACGGTGGTTCTGACGATGACAATAGGTATGGTGATATCGATGACTATGACGGTGGTTCTGGCGATGACGATAGGTATGTTGATATCGATGACTATGACGGAGGTTCTGGCGATGACGATAGGTATGTTGATATCGATGACTATGACGGTGGTTCTGGCGATGACGATAAGTATGATAATTTCGATGACTATGACGGTGGTTCTGACGATGACGATAGGTATGTTGATATCGTTGACTATGACGGTGGTTCTGACGATGACGATAGGTATGATGATATCGATGACTATGACGGTGGTTCTGACGATGACGATAAATATGTTCATATCGATGACTATGACTGTGGTTCTGCCGATGACGATAAATATGATGATATCGATGACTATGACGGTGGTTCTGACGATGACGATAAATACGTTGATATCGATGACTATGACGGTGGTTCTAACAATGACGATAAATATGTTGATATCGATGACTATGACGGTGGTTCTAACGATGACGATAGGTATGATGATTTCGATGACTATGACGGTGGTTCTGACGATGACGATAGGTATGATGATATCGATGACTATGACGGTGGTTCTGACGATGACGATAAGTATGATGATTTCGATGACTATGACGGTGGTTCTGACGATGACGATAGGTATGATGATATCGATGACTATGACGGTGGTTCTGACGATGACGATAGGTATGATGATATCGATGACTATGACGGTGGATCTGACGATGACGATAGGTATGATATCGATGACTATGACGGTGGTTCTGACGATGACGATAGGTATGATGATATCGATGACTATGACGGTAGTTCTAACGATGACGATAAGTATGATATCGATGACTATGACGGTGGTTCTAAAGATGACGATAAGTATGATGATTTCGATGACTATGACGGTGGTTCTGACGATGACGATAAATACGTTCATATCGATGACTATGACGGTGGTTCTAACGATGACGATAAATATGTTGATATCGATGACTATGACGGTGGTTCTAACGATGACGATAAGTGTCATGATTTCGATGACTATGACGGTGGTTCTGACGATGACGATAGGTATGATGATATCGATGACTATGACGGTGGTTCTGACGATGACGATAAGTATGATGATTTCGATGACTATGACGGTGGTTCTGACGATGACGATAGGTATGATGATATCGATGACTATGACGGTGGTTCTGACGATGACGATAGGTATGATGATATCGATGACTATGACGGTGGTTCTGACGATGACGATAGGTATGATATCGATGACTATGACGGTGGTTCTGACGATGACGATAGGTATGATGATATCGATGACTATGACGGTAGTTCTAACGATGACGATAAGTATGATATCGATGACTATGACGGTGGTTCTAAAGATGACGATAAGTATGATGATTTCGATGACTATGACGGTGGTTCTGACGATGACGATAGGTATGATGATATAGATGACTATGACGGCGGTTCTGACGGTGACGATAAGATTGATGATATCGATGACTATGACGGTGGTTCTGACGACGATAGGTATGATGATATCGATGACTGTGACAGGGGTTCTAACGATGACGATAGGTATGATGATTTCGATGATTATGACGGTGGTTCTGACGATGACGATAGGTATGATGATATCGATGACTATGACGGTGGTTCTGACGATGACGATAGTTATGATGATATCGATGACTATGACGGTAGTTCTAACGATGACGATAAGTATGATATCGATGACTATGACGGTGGTTCTAAAGATGACGATAAGTATGATGATTTCGATGACTATGACGGTGGTTCTGACGATACGATAGATATGATGATATCAATGACTATGACGGTGGTTCTGACGATGACGATAGGTATGATGATATCGATGACTATGGCGGTGGTTCTGACGGTGACGATAAGTATGATGATATCGATGACTATGACGGTGGTTCTGACGACGATAGGTATGATGATATCGATGACTATGACGGTGGTTCTGACGATGACGTTAGGTATGATGATATCGATGACAATGACGGGGGTTCTAACGATGACGATAGGTTTGATGATTTCGATGACTATGACGGTGGTTCTGACGATGACGATAGGTATGATGATATCGATGACTATGACGGTGGTTCTGACGATGAAGATAGGTATGATGATATCGATGATTATGACGGTGGTTCTGACGATGACGATAGGTATGATGATATCGATGACTATGACGGTAGTTCTAACGATGACGATAAGTATGATATCCATGACTATGACGGTGGTACTAAAGATGACGATAAGTATGATGATTTCGATGACTATGACGGTGGTTCTGACGATGACGATAGGTATGATGATATCGATGACTATGACGGTGGTTCTGACGGTGACGATAAGTATGATGATATCGATGACTATGACGGTGGTTCTGACGACGATAGGTATGATGATATCGATGACTATGACGGGGGTTCTAACGATGACGATAGGTATGATGATTTCGATGATTATGACGGTGATTCTGACGATGACGATAGGTATGATGATATCGATGACTATGACGGTGGTTCTGACGATGACGATAATTATGATGATATCGATGACTATGACGGTGGTTCTGACGATGACGTTAGGTATGATGATATCGATGACTATGACGGTGGTTCTAACGATGACGATAGGTATGATGATTTCGAAGACTATGACGGTGGTTCTGACGATGACAATAGGTATGGTGATATCGATGACTATGACGGTGGTTCTGGCAATGACGATAGGTATGTTGATATCGATGACTATGACGGTGGTTCTGGCGATGACGATAGGTATGTTGATATCGATGACTATGACGGTGGTTCTGGCGATGACGATAAGTATGATAATTTCGATGACTATGACGGTGGTTCTGACGATGACGATAGGTATGTTGATATCGTTGACTATGACGGTGGTTCTGACGATGACGATATGTATGATGATATCGATGACTATGACGGTGGTTCTGACGATGACGATAAATATGTTCATATCGATGACTATGACTGTGGTTCTGCCGATGACGATAAATATGATGATATCGATGACTATGACGGTGGTTCTGACGATGACGATAAATACGTTGATATCGATGACTATGACGGTGGTTCTAACAATGACGATAAATATGTTGATATCGATGACTATGACGGTGGTTCTAACGATGACGATAGGTATGATGATTTCGATGACTATGACGGTGGTTCTGACGATGACGATAGGTATGATGATATCGATGACTATGACGGTGGTTCTGACGATGACGATAAGTATGATGATTTCGATGACTATGACGGTGGTTCTGACGATGACGATAGGTATGATGATATCGATGACTATGACGGTGGTTCTGACGATGACGATAGGTATGATGATATCGATGACTATGACGGTGGATCTGACGATGACGATAGGTATGATATCGATGACTATGACGGTGGTTCTGACGATGACGATAGGTATGATGATATCGATGACTATGACGGTAGTTCTAACGATGACGATAAGTATGATATCGATGACTATGACGGTGGTTCCAAAGATGACGATAAGTATGATGATTTCGATGACTATGACGGTGGTTCTGACGACGATAGGTATGATGATATCGATGACTATGACGGTGGTTCTGACGGTGACGATAGATATGATGATATCGATGACTATGACGGTGGTTCTGACGATGACGATAGGTATGATGATATCGATGACTATGACGGTGGTTGTGACGGTGACGATAAGTATGATGATATCGATGACTATGACGGTGGTTCTGACGACGATATGTATGATGATATCGATGACTATGACGGTGGTTCTGACGATGACGTTAGGTATGATGATATCGATGACTATGACGGGGGTTCTAACGATGACGATAGGTATGATGATTTCGATGACTATGACGGTGGTTCTGACGATGACGATAGGTATGATGATATCGATGACTATGACGGTGGTTCTGACGATGACGATAGGTATGATGATATCGATGACTATGACGGTGGTTCTTACGATGAAGATAGGTATGATGATATCGATGACTATGACGGTGGTTCTGACGATGACGATAGGTATGATGATATCGATGACTATGACGGTAGTTCTAACGATGTCGATAAGTATGATATCGATGACTATGACGGTGGTTCTAAAGATGACGATAAGTATGATGGTTTCGATGACTATGACGGTGGTTCTGACGATGACGATAGGTATGATGATATAGATGACTATGACGGCGGTTCTGACGGTGACGATAAGTATGATGATATCGATGACTATGACGGTGGTTCTGACGACGATAGGTATGATGATATCGATGACTATGACAGGGGTTCTAACGGTGACGATAGGTATGATGATTTCGATGATTATGACGGTGGTTCTGACGATGACGATAGGTATGATGATATCGATGACTATGACGGTGGTTCTGACGATGACGATAGTTATGATGATATCGATGAATATGACGGTGGTTCTGACGGTGACGATAAGTATGATGATATCGATGACTATGACGGTGGTTCTGACGACGATAGGTATGATGATATCGATGACTATGACGGTGGTTCTGACGATGACGTTAGGTATGATGATATCGATGGCTATGACGGGGGTTCTAACGATGACGATAAGTATGATGATTTCGATGACTATGACGGTGGTTCTGACGATGACGATAGGTATGATGATATGGATGACTATGACGGTGGTTCTGACGGTGACGATAAGTATGATGATATCGATGACTATGACGGTGGTTCTGACGACGATAGGTATGATGATATCGATGACTATGACGGGGGTTCTAACGATGACGATAGGTATGATGATTTCGATGATTATGACGGTGATTCTGACGATGACGATAGGTATGATGATATCGATGACTATGACGGTGGTTCTGACGATGACGATAATTATGATGATATCGATGACTATGACGGTGGTTCTGACGATGACGTTAGGTATGATGATATCGATGACTATGACGGTGGTTCTAACGATGACGATAGGTATGATGATTTCGAAGACTATGACGGTGGTTCTGACGATGACAATAGGCATGGTGATATCGATGACTATGACGGTGGTTCTGGCGATGACGATAGGTATGTTGATATCGATGAATATGACGGTGGTTCTGGCGATGACGATAGGTATGTTGATATCGATGACTATGACGGTGGTTCTGGCGATGACGATAAGTATGATAATTTCGATGACTATGACGGTGGTTCTGACGATGACGATAGGTATGTTGATATCGTTCACTATGACGGTGGTTCTGACGATGACGATAGGTATGATGATATCGATGACTATGACGGTGGTTCTGACGATGACGATAAATATGTTCATATCGATGACTATGACTGTGGTTCTGACGATGACGATAAATATGATGATATCGATGACTATGACGGTGGTTCTGACGATGACGATAAATACGTTGATATCGATGACTATGACGGTGGTTCTAACGATGACGATAAATATGTTGATATCGATGACTATGACGGTGGTTCTAACAATGACGATAAATATGTTGATATCGATGACTATGACGGTGGTTCTAACGATGACGATAAGTATGATGATTTCGATGACTATGACGGTGGTTCTGACGATGACGATAGGTATGATGATATCGATGACTATGACGGTGGTTCTGACGATGACGATAAGTATGATGATTTCGATGACTATGACGGTGGTTCTGACGATGACGATAGGTATGATGATATCGATGACTATGACGGTGGTTCTGACGATGACGATAGGTATGATGATATCGATGACTATGACGGTGGATCTGACGATGACGATAGGTATGATATCGATGACTATGACGGTGGTTCTGACGATGACGATAGGTATGATGATATCGATGACTATGACGGTAGTTCTAACGATGACGATAAGTATGATATCGATGACTATGACGGTGGTTCTAAAGATGACGATAAGTATGATGATTTCGATGACTATGACGGTGGTTCTGACGATGACGATAAATACGTTCATATCGATGACTATGACGGTGGTTCTAACGATGACGATAAATATGTTGATATCGATGACTATGACGGTGGTTCTAACGATGACGATAAGTGTGATGATTTCGATGACTATGACGGTGGTTCTGACGATGACGATAGGTATGATGATATCGATGACTATGACGGTGGTTCTGACGATGACGATAAGTATGATGATTTCGATGACTATGACGGTGGTTCTGACGATGACGATAGGTATGATGATATCGATGACTATGACGGTGGTTCTGACGATGACGATAGGTATGATGATATCGATGACTATGACGGTGGTTCTGACGATGACGATAGGTATGATATCGATGACTATGACGGTGGTTCTGACGATGACGATAGGTATGATGATATCGATGACTATGACGGTAGTTCTAACGATGACGATAAGTATGATATCGATGACTATGACGGTGGTTCTAAAGATGACGATAAGTATGATGATTTCGATGACTATGACGGTGGTTCTGACGATGACGATAGGTATGATGATATAGATGACTATGACGGCGGTTCTGACGGTGACGATAAGATTGATGATATCGATGACTATGACGGTGGTTCTGACGACGATAGGTATGATGATATCGATGACTGTGACAGGGGTTCTAACGATGACGATAGGTATGATGATTTCGATGATTATGACGGTGGTTCTGACGATGACGATAGGTATGATGATATCGATGACTATGACGGTGGTTCTGACGATGACGATAGTTATGATGATATCGATGACTATGACGGTAGTTCTAACGATGACGATAAGTATGATATCGATGACTATGACGGTGGTTCTAAAGATGACGATAAGTATGATGATTTCGATGACTATGACGGTGGTTCTGACGATACGATAGATATGATGATATCAATGACTATGACGGTGGTTCTGACGATGACGATAGGTATGATGATATCGATGACTATGGCGGTGGTTCTGACGGTGACGATAAGTATGATGATATCGATGACTATGACGGTGGTTCTGACGACGATAGGTATGATGATATCGATGACTATGACGGTGGTTCTGACGATGACGTTAGGTATGATGATATCGATGACAATGACGGGGGTTCTAACGATGACGATAGGTTTGATGATTTCGATGACTATGACGGTGGTTCTGACGATGACGATAGGTATGATGATATCGATGACTATGACGGTGGTTCTGACGATGAAGATAGGTATGATGATATCGATGATTATGACGGTGGTTCTGACGATGACGATAGGTATGATGATATCGATGACTATGACGGTAGTTCTAACGATGACGATAAGTATGATATCCATGACTATGACGGTGGTACTAAAGATGACGATAAGTATGATGATTTCGATGACTATGACGGTGGTTCTGACGATGACGATAGGTATGATGATATCGATGACTATGACGGTGGTTCTGACGGTGACGATAAGTATGATGATATCGATGACTATGACGGTGGTTCTGACGACGATAGGTATGATGATATCGATGACTATGACGGGGGTTCTAACGATGACGATAGGTATGATGATTTCGATGATTATGACGGTGATTCTGACGATGACGATAGGTATGATGATATCGATGACTATGACGGTGGTTCTGACGATGACGATAATTATGATGATATCGATGACTATGACGGTGGTTCTGACGATGACGTTAGGTATGATGATATTGATGACTATGACGGTGGTTCTAACGATGACGATAGGTATGATGATTTCGAAGACTATGACGGTGGTTCTGACGATGACAATAGGTATGGTGATATCGATGACTATGACGGTGGTTCTGGCAATGACGATAGGTATGTTGATATCGATGACTATGACGGTGGTTCTGGCGATGACGATAGGTATGTTGATATCGATGACTATGACGGTGGTTCTGGCAATGACGATAAGTATGATAATTTCGATGACTATGACGGTGGTTCAGACGATGACGATAGGTATGTTGATATCGTTGACTATGACGGTGGTTCTGACGATGACGATATGTATGATGATATCGATGACTATGACGGTGGTTCTGACGATGACGATAAATATGTTCATATCGATGACTATGACTGTGGTTCTGCCGATGACGATAAATATGATGATATCGATGACTATGACGGTGGTTCTGACGATGACGATAAATACGTTGATATCGATGACTATGACGGTGGTTCTAACAATGACGATAAATATGTTGATATCGATGACTATGACGGTGGTTCTAACGATGTCGATAGGTATGATGATTTCGATGACTATGACGGTGGTTCTGACGATGACGATAGGTATGATGATATCGATGACTATGACGGTGGTTCTGACGATGACGATAAGTATGATGATTTCGATGACTATGACGGTGGTTCTGACGATGACGATAGGTATGATGATATCGATGACTATGACGGTGGTTCTGACGATGACGATAGGTATGATGATATCGATGACTATGACGGTGGATCTGACGATGACGATAGGTATGATATCGTTGACTATGACGGTGGTTCTGACGATGACGATAGGTATGATGATATCGATGACTATGACGGTAGTTCTAACGATGACGATAAGTATGATATCGATGACTATGACGGTGGTTCCAAAGATGACGATAAGTATGATGATTTCGATGACTATGACGGTGGTTCTGACGACGATAGGTATGATGATATCGATGACTATGACGGTGGTTCTGACGGTGACGATAGATATGATGATATCGATGACTATGACGGTGGTTCTGACGATGACGATAGGTATGATGATATCGATGACTATGACGGTGGTTGTGACGGTGACGATAAGTATGATGATATCGATGACTATGACGGTGGTTCTGACGACGATATGTATGATGATATCGATGACTATGACGGTGGTTCTGACGATGACGTTAGGTATGATGATATCGATGACTATGACGGGGGTTCTAACGATGACGATAGGTATGATGATTTCGATGACTATGACGGTGGTTCTGACGATGACGATAGGTATGATGATATCGATGACTATGACGGTGGTTCTGACGATGACGATAGGTATGATGATATCGATGACTATGACGGTGGTTCTTACGATGAAGATAGGTATGATGATATCGATGACTATGACGGTGGTTCTGACGATGACGATAGGTATGATGATATCGATGACTATGACGGTAGTTCTAACGATGTCGATAAGTATGATATCGATGACTATGACGGTGGTTCTAAAGATGACGATAAGTATGATGGTTTCGATGACTATGACGGTGGTTCTGACGATGACGATAGGTATGATGATATAGATGACTATGACGGCGGTTCTGACGGTGACGATAAGTATGATGATATCGATGACTATGACGGTGGTTCTGACGACGATAGGTATGATGATATCGATGACTATGACAGGGGTTCTAACGGTGACGATAGGTATGATGATTTCGATGATTATGACGGTGGTTCTGACGATGACGATAGGTATGATGATATCGATGACTATGACGGTGGTTCTGACGATGACGATAGTTATGATGATATCGATGAATATGACGGTGGTTCTGACGGTGACGATAAGTATGATGATATCGATGACTATGACGGTGGTTCTGACGACGATAGGTATGATGATATCGATGACTATGACGGTGGTTCTGACGATGACGTTAGGTATGATGATATCGATGGCTATGACGGGGGTTCTAACGATGACGATAAGTATGATGATTTCGATGACTATGACGGTGGTTCTGACGATGACGATAGGTATGATGATATGGATGACTATGACGGTGGTTCTGACGGTGACGATAAGTATGATGATATCGATGACTATGACGGTGGTTCTGACGACGATAGGTATGATGATATCGATGACTATGACGGGGGTTCTAACGATGACGATAGGTATGATGATTTCGATGATTATGACGGTGATTCTGACGATGACGATAGGTATGATGATATCGATGACTATGACGGTGGTTCTGACGATGACGATAATTATGATGATATCGATGACTATGACGGTGGTTCTGACGATGACGTTAGGTATGATGATATCGATGACTATGACGGTGGTTCTAACGATGACGATAGGTATGATGATTTCGAAGACTATGACGGTGGTTCTGACGATGACAATAGGCATGGTGATATCGATGACTATGACGGTGGTTCTGGCGATGACGATAGGTATGTTGATATCGATGAATATGACGGTGGTTCTGGCGATGACGATAGGTATGTTGATATCGATGACTATGACGGTGGTTCTGGCGATGACGATAAGTATGATAATTTCGATGACTATGACGGTGGTTCTGACGATGACGATAGGTATGTTGATATCGTTGACTATGACGGTGGTTCTGACGATGACGATAGGTATGATGATATCGATGACTATGACGGTGGTTCTGACGATGACGATAAATATGTTCATATCGATGACTATGACTGTGGTTCTGACGATGACGATAAATATGATGATATCGATGACTATGACGGTGGTTCTGACGATGACGATAAATACGTTGATATCGATGACTATGACGGTGGTTCTAACGATGACGATAAATATGTTGATATCGATGACTATGACGGTGGTTCTAACGATGACGATAGGTATGATGATTTCGATGACTATGACGGTGGTTCTGACGATGACGATAGGTATGATGATATCGATGACTATGACGGTGGTTCTGACGATGACGATAAGTATGATGATTTCGATGACTATGACGGTGGTTCTGACGATGACGATAGGTATGATGATATCGATGACTATGACGGTGGTTCTGACGATGACGATAGGTATGATGATATCGACGACTATGACGGTGGTTCTGACGATGACGATAGGTATGATATCGATGACTATGACGGTGGTTCTGACGATGACGATAGGTATGATGATATCGATGACTATGACGGTGGTTCTAAAGATGACGATAAGTATGATGATTTCGATGACTATGACGGTGTTTCTGACGACGATAGGTATGATGATATCGATGACTATGACGGTGGTTCTGACGGTGACGATAGATATTATGATATCGATGACTATGACGGTGGTTCTGACGATGACGATAGGTATGATGATATCGATGACTATGACGGTGGTTCTGACGGTGACGATAAGTATGATGATATCGATGACTATGACGGTGGTTCTGACGACGATATGTATGATGATATCGATGACTATGACGGTGGTTCTGACGATGACGTTAGGTATGATGATATCGATGACTATGACGGGGGTTCTAACGATGACGATAGGTATGATGATTTCGATGACTATGACGGTGGTTCTGACGATGACGATAGGTATGATGATATCGATGACTATGACGGTGGTTCTGACGATGACGATAGGTATGATGATATCGATGACTATGACGGTGGTTCTTACGATGAAGATAGGTATGATGATATCGATGACTATGACGGTGGTTCTGACGATGACGATAGGTATGATGATATCGATGACTATGACGGTAGTTCTAACGATGTCGATAAGTATGATATCGATGACTATGACGGTGGTTCTAAAGATGACGATAAGTATGTTGGTTTCGATGACTATGACGGTGGTTCTGACGATGACGATAGGTATGATGATATAGATGACTATGACGGCGGTTCTGACGGTGACGATAAGTATGATGATATCGATGACTATGACGGTGGTTCTGACGACGATAGGTATGATGATATCGATGACTATGACAGGGGTTCTAACGATGACGATAGGTATGATGATTTCGATGATTATGACGGTGGTTCTGACGATGACGATAGGTATGATGATATCGATGACTATGACGGTGGTTCTGACGATGACGATAGTTATGATGATATCGATGACTATGACGGTGGTTCTGACGGTGACGATAAGTATGATGATATCGATGACTATGACGGTGGTTCTAACGATGACGATAGGTATGATATCGATGACTATGACGGTGGTTCTAAAGATGACGATAGGTATGATGATATCGATGACTATGACGGTAGTTCTAACGATGACGATAAGTATGATATCGATGACTATGACGGTGGTTCTAAAGATGACGATAAGTATGATGATTTCGATGACTATGACTGTGGTTCTGACGATGACGATAGTTATGATGATATCGATGACTATGACGGTGGTTCTGACGGTGACGATAGATATGATGATATCGATGACTATGACGGTGGTTCTGACGATGACGATAGGTATGATGATATCGATGACTATGACGGTGGTTCTGACGGTGACGATAAGTATGATGATATCGATGACTATGACGGTGGTTCTGACGACGATAGGTATGATGATATCGATGACTATGACGGTGGTTCTGACGATGACGTTAGGTATGATGATATCGATGGCTATGACGGGGGTTCTAACGATGACGATAGGTATGATGATTTCGATGACTATGACGGTGGTTCTGACGATGACGATAGGTATGATGATATCGATGACTATGACGGTGGTTCTGACGATGACAATAGGTATGATGATATCGATGACTATGACGGTGGTTCTGACGATGAAGATAGGTATGATGATATCGATGACTATGACGGTGATTCTGACGATGACGATAGGTATGATGATATCGATGACTATGACGGTAGTTCTAACGATGACGATAAGTATGATATCCATGACTATGACGGTGGTTCTAAAGATGACGATAAGTATGATGATTTCGATGACTATGACGGTGGTTCTGACGATGACGATAGGTATGATGATATCGATGACTATGACGGTGGTTCTGACGGTGACGATAAGTATGATATCGATGACTATGACGGTGGTTCTGACGACGATAGGTATGATGATATCGATGACTATGACGGGGGTTCTAACGATGACGATAGGTATGATGATTTCGATGATTATGACGGTGATTCTGACGATGACGATAGGTATGATGATATCGATGACTATGACGGTGGTTCTGACGATGACGATAATTATGATGATATCGATGACTATGACGGTGGTTCTGACGATGACGTTAGGTATGATGATATCGATGACTATGACGGTGGTTCTAACGATGACGATAGGTATGATGATTTCGAAGACTATGACGGTGGTTCTGACGATGACAATAGGTATGGTGATATCGATGACTATGACGGTGGTTCTGGCGATGACGATAGGTATGTTGATATCGATGACTATGACGGTGGTTCTGGCGATGACGATAGGTATGTTGATATCGATGACTATGACGGTGGTTCTGGCGATGACGATAAGTATGATAATTTCGATGAATATGACGGTGGTTCTGACGATGACGATAGGTATGATGATATCGATGACTATGACGGTGGTTCTGACGATGACGATAGGTATGATGATATCGGTGACTATGACGGTGTTGGAGTTATTTCGACGATGACGATGGCTATAATGATAATGATGACGGTAATTCTTATGATGACAATAGGTATGATATCGATTACTATGACGGTGGTTCTGACGATGACGATAGATATGATGATATCGATGACTATGACGGTGGTTCTGACGATGACGATAGGTATGATGATATCGATGACTATGACGGTGGTTATGACGATGACGATAGGTATGATATCTATAACTATGACTGTGATTCTGACGATGACGATAGGTATGATGATATTAATGACTGTAACGGTGGCGCAGTTCGACGGTGGCGATTGCTTTGATGACGACGATGACGACGGTTATAAAGATTTCGATGACTATGACTGTGGTTCTGACGATTACGATAGGTATGATGATATCGATGACTATGACGGTGGTGCAGTTATTTCGACGATGACGATGGCTATAATGATAATGATGACGGTAATTCTGACGATGACGATAGGTATGATGATATCGATGACTATGACGGTGGTTCTGACGATGACAATAGGTATGATGATATCGACGATTATGACGGTGATTTTGACGATGACGACAGGTATGATGATATTGATACTTATAACGGTGGTGCAGTTATTTCTACGATGACGATTGATTTGATGTTAACGATGACGGTAATTCTAACGATGACGATAGGTATGATGATATCGATGACTACGACGGTGGTTCTGACGATGACAATGGGTATGATGATATCTATGACTATGACGGTGGTTCTGACGATGGCGATAAGTATGATGATTTCGATGACTATGACGGTGATGCAGTTATTTCGACAATGACGATGGCTATAATGATAAGACCATGGCGGTATTTCTGACGATGACGATAGTTATGATGATATTTTTTATTGGGTTATTTTACGACGCTGTATCAACATCTATGTTATTTGGAGTCTGAATGAAATGAAGGTAATAATGCGGGTGAAATGAGTCCGGGGTCAAGTACCGAAAGCTACCCAGCATTTGCTCGTATTAGGTTAAGGGAAAACCCCGGAAACTCAACCAGGTAACTTGCTCCGACCGGGATTCGAACCCGGACCACCTAGTTTGACGGCAGACGCGCTGACCGTTACTCCACATGATGATATCGATGACTATGGCTGTGATTCAGTAATTTGGACGTTGACGATGACTATGACATTGGTTCTGACAGATGAAAATGGCTATGATGATGCGATGACTATGACAATAGCTATGTCAATGACGATTGCTATGATGATAACGACGAATATGCAGTGGATATGATGATAACGATGCCTGACGATGAAAATATTTATGATGATACCGATCACTATGACGGCGATGGCTATATTGATAATGATCACTATAACAGTCGCCTTGACAATGACGATGGCTTTGATTGCAACAATGACTATGGCTATGATGATAATGATGATTACGACATTGATTCTGACAAATGACAATAACCATAATGATAACGATGACTATGATGATGGGTCTGACAATGACGACCGCTATGATGACAACAGTGATTATGACCATGGTTCTCACGATGACTGTGATAACGATGACTTTGACTAGTATGCTGAGTATGACTCTGACGATAAGTATGGTTATGATGATACGATAATTTTGACTATGGCTGTAATAGTGACGATAGCTGAAGTGATGGGTATGACGAATGGTGATGACATTGCCTGGTGTATGATAATATTTTTTACTCGGTTATTTAACGACGCTGTATCAACTACTAGGTTATTTATCGTCGATGGCAATTGGCGAGATGAAGCTGAGAATTCGCGATAGATTACCTGACATTCGCCTTAATGTTAGGGAAAACCTCTGAAAAAACGCAACCAGGTAATCAGCCCAAGTGGTAATCGAACCCACGCCCGAGCGTAACTTCGGGTCGGCAGGCAAACACCTCGGCCCACTGAGCTACGCCGGTGGTTTGTATGATAATGACCATGACTTTGACGACGATAGCTACAGCGATGATTTGATGAAGTCCATGACGAGATGATGATCACGATTATGGAGACAAAACACAGGGAGCCACCGTCGTAGCTCAGGCGGTAGAGTGTTTGCCTGTCTATTCATAGCTGCGCACGGGCGTGGATTTCTTTCCCGCTTCGACTGATTATCTGGCTGTCTTTTTTATGTGTTTTCAACCTGTAAGGCGAATATCTAAATAAAACCTCGGCGTCATTTCGTCGAACACTATTTCCTCTCATAAACTTCATCGACGATGAATAACCTAGTAGTTGATACAGCGTCATTAACTAACAGACTAATGGCCGGTTTCATCAAGCTTCTTTAAATCAGCACAAACGACTTGTCAACAAATGGATCGATTAATTTTAACGGGATCGTTAAAAGTTGACTGTTTCACCAAGCCTCGTATCTTTAAAATTAACAGGCGTTTACTAACGAGGGAATTTTGTACTTATATCGTGCATGTTTTGTTTTTCATACGACCATGGCTTCGAAATCGCGAATTTCATTGGTTATATATGATCATGGCTGACTTTGTTTGGCATGAGGAAACAATCATAGGCAAACGGGTAAGAGGCAGTAATTTTAAGAACATCTTCCTAAATATAGTATGTTGTCATACTGCAATCAAAAAAGAAAGACAGCTGCTTCCAAATGTAAATAATAGGAATGTAGAGCAGTTAAATTGTAACTTCTAAAGGAAATCTGAGAAAATTTAGCGGACTATAAGGTCGACAGCTTCAAAATTGATGCCACAATTAATTATATACAAAGCATTCTAAGCAGTTATATTAGGCCTAAATTTAGGACGGGAAATCGCCTCTTCCATAAATTGCATACTACTTTTCCACTGTATTTCATGCAAATTGATTAGTACCCTGTAACAATTTTGCCATGCTTGTGTGGCAGGATTCAGGAGAGGAGTCATTAAAATGGATTTTAAGGGGTATCCATTGTCTCCTAAAAAAAAATCTCTTTGCACCCTTTTCATTTAAAAGGCATCCTCCTTTGGAATGTTGTGCTATCCGTGTAGACCGTAACATTATCTTAAACCGAGAAGAATCTGTTGGAGAGGCGTTAAGTGGGTGATTCCTATCTGTCGTATTCTAACCTATTACAATTTCAATAAGCTAGCGCTGAGGTAGTTCTGCTGATTTCAGAAGTGAAAATCGTTGAATTTATAAGGGATTTTTTGTGGTAATGCAGTTGATCGTATATGCAAGGCATAACAAAAACCTAAACTAATCAAACGTAACCTGTCACAGATTCGTATGTGCAAGCTGTATAAGCAGAGTACGAAGGAAACTACCTCAGCGCTAGTTTAGTCACAATTTTTCTATGCGGAGCGTTACATAGGCCAATGAAATTGTTTTAATATTGAAGGAAAAATAGGATCTTCTATTGCAGAATCTTTTGGCTATATTACTGCCAGGATATACGATTGGAACATGTACACAATCTATGTTGTCTATGACAACATAAAATCTAGCTATAAGCTTATTAGGCCTATAGAAATAATGACTATTGTAATGTTGATAGTACGTCTGATACTTTATTCACGTATCTAGACAATACAGCTTTTGATACCCTGTTCAATCATCAATTACTATTTCAAAACTTCCCGCAACGTTATCTTAAAGCGAGAACAATCTGTTGAAGAGGCGTTAAGTGGGTGATTTCTATCTGTCGTATTTTAACCTATACAATATACCGGTATTCAGTTTCTTCTAGAATAATTCTTACTACTTATTTCCTTAATGTGTAGCTTTCGTGGAATTCTTTGTCACTTAAATCTTCAAAATGATTATTCCGAGAGTTATTAAAACATATAAGTTCGTCGTTATGTTGAAGTTCTAAATAAAGAACTTAATCATCGAATAATTGCGTCCGCCATGTTGTTGACTTCTTAACGCATCGTTATTGTTTTAACGCGACGAATAGGTCCTAATAAATTAACGATGAATTTAAAGATGCGTTAGCAATAATGATACTTGGTGAAACACAAAAACTGACTAACGTGTCATTAAATTATTTAACGAGACGTTATAATGATAACGAAGGTTGGTGAAACCGGCCATAAAAGGAATGAACAGATAGGCACGGATAAATGGATGTTATTGTGTGAGCTTTTCTAAAGAGATCGAAAATGAATCGCCAGTAAATTTCCATGCGATTTGTAGCGGACGATGTTGTCGAGTTCTTCTGTTTTCCTTCCCGCTTCCTTTTCATCAGCGCCCCATAATTACCAACTCTTTCTTCTAAATAACCTTAGCAGTTCGAAAGAGACGCTTAATAGTGAATAGCGTTGTAGCTATTTCGTCACAGTTTTATGTTCCGCTTGTTCGTTATACGCTGAAGGATAAAAAATAATTTGCTTACCTTTCCGATTTAATTTAAGAAACAATCGCCTGCATTCCCGTGGTGCAGTGCGCGCGTATCTGAGCTGGAGCACGGGTTTCCTCCTGGGCAATAAAGGAAAATTACTGCGGCCAGAACATAATACAACACGGCCTGAAGGCAGAACGCATTTTTCGAATACCAGAGAGACACGTTTGGAGCACACCATGTGGTACAAACAAATGTGGTATTCCCATAAATCTTTTATATGGCTTCCATAGTGGGCTACTCAAATAGGAGGATTTACATGTTCAAACATAATAATTGTCAAGTTGACTAAGTTCACCATACAGAGTTGTGGTCATATAAAATATAAATTTGAAGTGAACCCCAACGGAGCCCCACACGTATGCATGCTTCGTATTCTCCACCATGTTGTGTTGTAAACATTATACCTAGCCTTTCAGAGTAAGTCATCCTAGACTTATACACACTGTTATTGAAAATGTGTTGCGTTGCCTGTAAGGGGAATTTTATTATTCTTTCCATGAAAGTGGTTAACGTGTACTGTAACTGTTGCAAAATTGAATAACACATTTATTAAACTAAGTATTCTGTCCTGCAATTTTATCTCCAATTCAAATAAACTATTCAGAATAATATGATTAATTTCAGGGGGTTATTCTTTCAAATGTTTCAGACAAAGATGTTTAATAGAATTTTGCTAGTTTCTGCTTTCTTTTCGAGAGAAAAATGATTTTATTTGAAATACTGTATTTCATAGCGTGTTTTGGGAAAGCCATTGATTGCGTTCTCAATAAGCTCAGTCAATTTAAGAAAACAGTGTATTATGATGATAAATAGGGACCAGATTTTTATGTAATATCAAGGTGTGAAATATGTACATATTTATGTAAGAAAAATAAGCTGAATATGTACCAAAATATGTAAAATCATGAAAATATTTAATATCAATATCTGGCAGGTACAGGATAGGTAAGACTCTCCAGTTGCGATTTCATAGAGCACCCGGCTTCTTTACCGCACACTTGATACATTACTATTTTTCCATCTGTAGTGAAAGCTTCGTCCATCGCAATCCATGACTTTATTTTTGTCGTTACGGTTCAAATACAGGGGCCATTTTAGTTAGTTAAAAGCAGTAGATAAATTTACTTGCACTTTATATTGTAAGTACTAAAACTAGAGAACTGAGTGAAATGAATGACACAACAGTACTGCAAGCACTGTTTCGCTTTACTTTTTTATATTTTAGTAGGTTATTTTACGACGCTTTATCAACATCTTAGGTTATTTAGCGCCTGAATGAGATGAAGGTGATAATGCAGGTGAAATGAGTCCGGGGTCCAGCATCGAAAGTTACCCAGCATTTGCTCATATTGGGTTGAGGGAAAACCCCGGAAAAAACCTCAACCAGGTAACTTGCCTCGACCGGTAATCGAACCCGGGCCACCTGGTTTCGCGGCCAGACGCGCTAACCGTTACTCCACAGGTGTGGACTTCGCTTTACTGGATTAGGAGATGTGGGACACATGCATTTTAGCTGCTCCCTGTAAGAAATAAAGTACCTACTAAAACCTCAAACTACAGGCATTTACAAACTGTTGTTTGAAAAGTGACATTCCTGTCTCATTCAGCATGGTAGGATTATTCCAGCCGAGAACAATACTTTCACATTGCTCAGAAAATCCTATTTCCGTATAGGTCTACTAAATTTAAAATAAAGAGGTCTAGAAATAACCTGAAAAGCTATTTATTTTAATCTTTCAATGTTTTTCCAGTTTGTTCCTTTACTTCACCTTCTTTTCAAAAGTCGACCACTTTATTGCGGCTCATGCCAGAGTTGACACGGGTTTTCCCTGGCAGGATTAGGAAGAGGGTGGGTAAGGTTGCAAATTGCATGGGAACAGCTTGTTAAGACGTGTGCAGAACAATTATAGTTCGAGACAAATCATGTCGTTCCACTCCACCGCATGAAGGCAACGCTACTTTCTGAGTGATTTTTACAATACAAGGTAGTTGTATGAGAAAGGTTGCCTTTTGTTCACTCATATTTTAGTGGGTGGTATGGGGTGAGTACCTCTATTACTTCCTGGAACTAAGAATGTTATGTTTCGTCCCGAAATATATCCTTTCTTAGGTAGGTAAAAAGGCTTTTTTAAATCTGTGTATTTCAAATTATAAACTTCCCCAGCAGAAGTTTTTTTTTTTTTTCCTTTTAGAGAAGTAAAAGAGAATAAAACCCCCAAATATGTAGATTTATATAGTACCAAGCCATACTGTGTAATGTGGGGTAAATATGTAAAAATATGTAGTATCAAATTTTAATATTTTGATGGTAATTAAAAGATTCGCAAAGATTTCTTATTTATATACGGTTAAGTTCAAAGGAATATAATATATAATTACATAAAAATCCGGTCCCTAATGATAAATGATTGAAATAATTTTAGTTTAGCCCTTTAAATGTGCAGAAATTTGATCCGAAGGAATGTAACATTGTAAAATTCCTTTGCAGGATGAAAAGTTACATTTGTTCGGATCAACATTTGAAGGACAAAACTAAAATTATTTCAATCATTTGTTGTCATAATTAGAGTACTGCATTTGGTTACTTAGAGTACAAGTTAGGTGTACATGGATCACACTAGCTTCGCTTGCAAAGGAGATTTCTGACTCGTCTCCCCTCTCCGTTTCGTGTTTTTACATCTGCTTGTTCTTGTGTCTGCTTGATAGGCACTGAACAATGAGAACAATACTAACGTACAAAATATACTGTCACGTGGATTTAATTACAAACTGAATATTTATTTAAAGCTACTTATGGGAAATAAAAGATTATTCTCACAATAAATAAAACACATCTTGATTCTAGATACTTTCTATTTCATAATTTTTCATCCAAAATGTAAAAATCAATACTCATTATTTTTCTCCTGTTTACAGAGTTTTGAATAGACTATTTAAATTACACTTTTTCAAAGAAATACTGTATATACATATATTTTATCAATGAAATACGTTTAGAAATAAACACATAATATGTTATTTAAAGGATTGATATTTCAATATTCACAATTGAAAAAGAGTTAATATTTAAATATATAAAATATATTTCGGCTCTGATGTTTCAACTCTTGTTCATTTAGAAATGTTTGTAGTTTCTTTCGTCCCCATGTATTACCGTCTCAATATAGTAAGACTATAGGAATTAATTATGAATGGATCTACATGTTTTACACGTGAAAGTTGTAACTGGACACAGCTTATGTATGTACTCACCTATAAATAAATGCTGTAAATTACAATAAATCATAGTAAAAACAAAATTATTTACACTGACTACTTGCTTCACGAGCCTCTGCACATTACGATCAATGACTGTAATTATTTTAAGTGTTTTAAATGAAAAATATCTCCTTTCTGATAAAATACGTTTTCTTGTTTCCTAATGAAATGCTCGTTTTCAAATCCTTCTATTAGAGGAATAATATTCAAGCATGTAGGCTTGTTTTGTTTTGGCATGTTCGCTGAACAGCAGACCTGAATTCTGTGCGCCGCGCTATACTCCGTGCATACCTCCACTGTTACGGATTGCTTGGAGAATCTAGGAAACCAAATGCAGGACTCTACACTGCGTTCCATAATGTCTGACAGGAGATATAAACATTGCCGGCAGAGGTAGGGAGGCGGATAATTTCTTAACATCAATGGCAGAGGTCATATCCCGATCTTGTCTTGAAGTTGGACAGGGATACGACGCTTCAGGCCGATCAAATTCAAGATAAGCGTGGGATGTGATCTCTGCCATTAGTATTAGTATTAGTAGTATTAGTATTTATTTATTTAACCTGGTAGAGATAAGGCCATCAGGCCTTCTCTGCCCCTCTACCAGGGCATTACAACTATAACATGAACAATAAAATTACAATTAATATTAAATTTACAATTACAATTACAATAAAAATTAAAGTACGACAAGAATACCTGATTAATGAAAGCTAGACATTTTATCATAGAAGTTAAGAACAAAGAATATTTTTGTATTTACTGAATTACAAATTAAACCTACAATAACAAAATTCTATAGTGATGAAATTACCGGATATTGAAATATTTTGTGATAGATTAAGAGAACTATTTACAAGAAACCATGTCTGAACTAGTCTCAATTACTGACCAAGTGCCTAGTAAGTTTGCGTTTGAATTGAATTTTATTTCGACAGTCCCTGATGCTAGCAGGTAATGAATTCCAGAGTCTTGGCAGGGCTATTGTGAAAGAGGATGAGTATGAGGAGGTGCGCTGGGATGGTATTGTTAGTATTGTTTCATGGCGAGAGCGTGTGTTCAGATTGTGGTGGGAAGAAAGGTAAGTGAAGCGAGACGACAGGTACGAAGGAATAGAAGAGTTCACGATTTCGAAGAGAAGGAGAAGTGAATGTAAATTTCTTTTCTTATCTAGTTTAAGCCAACCTATTGCTTCCCGGGATGGGGTAATGTAATCATATTTACGAACATTGCTTACAAAACGTACACACAAATTATGAGCACGTTGAAGTTTCGTTTTGTTGTCGCTGGAGAGGTCAGTCAGTAAAATGTCAGCATAGCCAAATAGAGAAATACAAGGGTCTGCACAAGGGACTTTTTTAAGCAAGAGGGAAGATGAACATTTATCCTTTTTAGCACATGGATAATAGAATATACTTTTCTGCAGGTTTCTGTGATTTGCATGTCCCAGTTGAGATTATTATCCATGTGAATGCCAAGATTTTTTACCGAAGAACCGAAAGGGATATGCACTGTACTTTAACGGGGGAAATGTCGAGGTGCTTTACAGCGTCGGTTTGCCGTTTATGTCCTAATATGATCGCTTGTGTCTTTCCAGGATTGATATTAAGATGGAATTTCTTTGTCCATGTCACAATCGAGTCAATGTCTTCGTTCAATTTATCTATAGCGTCATTTATTCGATCTAAGCGGGAAGAGATGTAGCATTGAAGGTCGTCAGCATACAAGTGATAGTTACAATGCCTTACATGAGATGTAATATCATTGACATATATTGTGAACAACAATGGTCCGAGTACTGAACCCTGTGGTATACCTGATGTTATGTTAAGCCAGGAAGAGCTTCGATTCCCGGATACAACACATTGTTGTCTTTCCCGTAAGTAGGATTCGAACCAACTCACAGCAGTCTCTGACAAATACATATTTCTCAATTTATGGGTGAGCAGGTCAAAATTTACAGAGTTGAAAGCTTTGCTAAGGTCAAGAAGTGTTAGTATTGTTACTTTATTAGAGTCGATTGCTTCACGAATGACTTCTGTCACTTTAAGTAGAGCAGTGCTTGTGTTGTGTCCAGCTCTGAAACCTGACTGATACTTGTCGAATAGTTTGTGTTCGTTCATGTAGTTAGTAATTTGTCTGTGTACGATTCTTTCCAGTGTTTTTGATATGGCTGGCAGGATACTGATTGGTCTATAGTCGTTCGGGTCGGTGGGAACTTTGACTTTTGGAAGAGGAAGAACGAAAGCTTGCTTCCATATTTTAGGGAAAGTTGAAGTGATTAAGGGACTATTGAATATGTGTGCAATTGTAGGTATTACTATGTCTTGTATTTTCTGTATGAGTAATATGCTAATGTTGTCTGGCCCTTGAGCTTTCGTCTTGATGCGTCGGATGGCTTTCATTACGTCAATAGGAGTGACGCCAGTAAAATAGAATTTGTCTCGAGTTGGGGGAGCTGAGTCAGGCAAAACTGTGTCTTGTTTCGTTGTGTTGTTTAAGGTCGGGTCCTTTACAAAGTGTTCGTTCAATCGGTCAAGTGGGATGGATATGTCTGCTTGTTCACTAGCCCTTCCAAGTCCAATAACCTTCAGATTTTTCCATAACTCGGAAGGGGTTGTGTTGGGCTCTATAAGTTTGTAGGAGTATTTGAGTTTATCGTTTCTTATTAGTTGAGTCGTTCTGTTTCTCAGGTGTTTATATAAGTTAAAATATTCGTCGCTTTTATTGCGGGTGTATTTCCTATAGGCTCAGTCGCGTTCGGACATCAGGCTACGTATTTCAGTCGTCATCCAAGGGGCTGGGGTCTTTCTGGTACGTTTGGTCTTTAATGGTGCGTGTTTGTCATAAAGTTGAAGTATTAACATATTGAATACGTCTACTTTCTCGTCTACAGTTCGTAATGTCGAGATCATGTGGCATGGAAGTTGTGCAGCGTCTTCTTTCACTGCAATATCATCTATTCTTTTAATATCCCTGTAAGTAATTACTCTAGGAGTCGATTTAGGACACTGCAGATTAAACGATAGATAAATGATATCATGCCCTGATAGTCCTGGTGCAGGCAACTGTCCATGCGTCACTATTTTGTCGGCGTTGTTAGTAATTATCAAGTCCAGTAATGTGTCTGTACCTTCCGTGTGTTGTGTGGGACCTAGGGGTAAGATTACCATATCAAGGCACTGAAAGAATGATTGAAGTCTTTTAGTCGTACTAGAATGTAAGTCAAGTAAGTTTGAATTGAAGTCACCCATTATTATAACGGTCTCATATTGCGGCGTTACGTTTAGTAAGGTTTCGAAATCATCTACGTCATATATATGTGGGGGTTTATATACGACACACACTAGACATTTTGTAAATAAGGTGCAAATTTCAATGAACATAAATTCGGGTTTAGCAGAGTACTGCCGTTGGTTGTTAAGCAATAATTATCCGCTTCCCTACCTCTGCCGGCAACATTAACGTCTTCTGTCAGACATATGGAATGCAGTATAGTCATAATCAGAGGTAGGAAGTTGGTACCAAAACTGTTAAATTGTGTGGACTTGGACTATATCTCTACCGAAGTCCATACCTGTGGAGTAACGGTTAACGCGTCTGGCCGCGATACCGGTTCGAATCCCGATTGAGGAAAGTTACTTGGTTGAGGTTTTTTCCGGGGTTTACACTCAACCCAATTTGAGCAAATGCTGGGTAATTTTCGGTGCTGGATCCTGGACTCATTTCACCGTCATTATCATCTTCATCTCATTCAGACGCAAAATAACCTAAGATGTTGATAGAGCGTCGTAAAATAACCTACTTCTCCTCCTCTCTACCGAATGGAAAGTAATAAAGCATCTCTCAATGTCAGTGAACCAGAACAACAAACATGTACACTCGGTTGATAACCAAACATGTGTTCCAATTGTCCACAACCTTAGAACAATAAAATAATAAACGAATAATATAAAAAAACAATAATTTGTAAATATAAACTTCGTAACTCCCAAACTAAAATAATTTACCTATATATATAGGTAAATTATTTATATATACATAGGTAAATTACTTATTTATATATATATATATATATATAAAACATGCAATTATGATTTTAGCCTCATTATAACAAATAACAATAAACATTTTCATTTTATATAAAAAATACTCCGTTTATGTTCAGAAAAAAAAAAACAATATTTGTACTCTGAAAATATTCGTTCTACGTCACAAGACGTTCTGGAGCAAATTTGAAATATGATGCAGTATATCTTACTACCATCAGGTGAACAACTACTTTGTGCATCTAATAGTGTATCTCGTATGTGACACACAACATTAAACCCATAATTGTTTTGAAGAAAATTTTTCATTTCCATTATAATGACAGCTAGGAAGTTCGTATTGTAATTCCGATGTTTAACTTGAACTGTTACGCAACCGAATGCACAGCAGCACGAGACGTCAACATTTAACGAAGAATAATCCGGGAAAAAATAAATGTGTTATACACGCATAATTATTTAATAACAGACTAGTTTACTTTTTGAAATTCTGTATAATATTAACATTACTTAAATAATATAGTAATAACAGAATAGCTCACTTTGTTCAAAACCTAAAATATTAATATAAATTAACAATATTCTTCAAACTATTCACGACTCTACACAGCTTTACAGAATGCCACTATTCGTTGTTTATGTGAACATACTGTGTATCGTCTGTAGTGAGAGAGATTAGGGCGAGACGCGGGTGACATCTGTACTCTTCGCCGTAGCCTACTCAACTGAAATCTACTGTTTTGGTACGAACTTCCTATCTATGGCCATAATACACTGCTTTCTTAAAATTATTGGGAATTCAGTTAATGTCCTTCCCGAAACACGCTATGTTATGTTTCATATAAAACAATTTTTATCTCGAAAAGGAAGCAAAAACGACCAAAATTTTAATAAACGTTTCGCTTCAAATAACTCAAAGAATAACCCCTTGAAATTAATGACATTACTTACGGTTTACTCTGTATTAATGAACAAATAAATACGCATATTCTCCTTCAATTCGCTTTCCTATTTATAAACTAAGAGGTTGGATGGATGGATGGATGGATGGATGGATGGATGGATGGATGGATGGATGGATGGATGGATGGATGGATGGATGGATGGATGGATGGATGGATGGATGGATGGTTGGATGGATGGATGGATATGTCAATGGAGGGGTAGTTCAGAGAATGAACATATATCTTAATTTATGATCACGTAATGTATCTGCACACACATTGTATAGGCTAATGCGCCAATTATATTCCAGTAGAAATATTTCCCTTTATACGTAACTTAATTATCCCAATTTATTTATTCATTTGTCTCTACTCTCTAAATCGTGTTGGTGTTTCCTCAAACTCCAGACATGAAATTTCTCTACATAAGGTACAGAACATACACGTAGTGCGAGTCCGATATTTTGTGTCGTCATGGTGCCGGAGTCTTAAGAGATTAAGAGACTTGACTTTCAAAATGGGCAAACTTCCATGTCGTCTACAAGATTCGATCTAACTACATAGTTTGCACGCTGCATTAAACCTGAATTTGTCTTTTGTGTGCAACACACCAAAATACAACATATTTGTTTCCATTTCCTCAAACTAACTAATAACAAAAACGATTCTAGTCTTGATAGCTGCAAAGTTAAGCCGAATATTAGAGTATAACAAACCTTATTTTAAAACTGTAAGCACTATTATAGTCCTGAATAAATATAGTCTAATGCTATATAATATAAAGAACGCAGCGGAAAATACCAGTAGACCTATATGTATATCTATACTTGCTTGTTTGATGCAAAGTCGCGTAAATTATTCTATAGGAACTAACTTACTTCACTTACTTACTTACTTACTTACTTACTTACTTACTTACTTACTTACTTACTTACTTACTTTTAAGGAACCCGGAGATTCGTTGCCACCCTCACATAAGCCCTATCCTGAACAAGATTCTCTAGGAACTCATTTGACGGAATTTGTTTTACTTATATTATTTATTTAATACATCATAATACATCTCTTTAGTTTCTTCTTTCATTCATTCAGTTTTCTGCCCAAAAGTAGATTCTTCACTACAAACCCATCATTCTTCAATCTTTCATATTTTCCGCCTTCCTTTTAGTCTCTGCATACGATACATGTATATTAATGTTGTCTATCATCTGATATCTTCTCCTGTCACTAACCTTTTCCCGTTCAGCAATCCCAGTGCATCCTCCAGTATGTACTTTTTTCTTAGCCAGTGACCCAGCTAATTTCTTTTTCTCTTCCTGATCAGTTTCAACATTACTTCATCCGCTCTTTATAGCACATCTTCAATTCTTATTTTGTCTGTCCATTTGCATGCACCATTCTTTTCCATATCCACATTTCAAGTGCTTCTAGTCTCTCTCTTTACTTCGTCGTAATGTCCATGTTTTTGCCTCATAAAATACCACAGTCCACACAAATCACTTAACTAGTCTCTTCCTTCGTTCTTTTTTCAGAGGTCCGCAGAACATGCTCCTTTTTATATTAAAAGCTTCTCTTGCCATTGCTTTCCTTCTTTTGACTTCTTTGAGGCAGCTCGTTACTACATACAAGTAATTGAAGCTGTCCACTTGTTCCACTGCAAACGTATAAAATTAATTTTTTCAAATTTTCACAAAATTCAGTATCTTTCCAAATTTCGAACATAAAGAATTGTATTACACTTGCGCAATTCAAATTCCCTTGAGTATTTTTATGTGTGTGCAAGGTTCAATAAAAATGTATCCAGGAAGATTACAAATTATTAGGACAATATCAAACCAT